>NW_021143744.1:0-85389 GCF_004193775.1 Glycine soja | reverse complement strand
GGGAATTTCCTTTCTTTTCTTTTTTGCTTCCGAGGGTAAGGATTATGGTGAGTCAGGATTTTGGCTCAAGGTTTGTAGAATGGCTAGACATGATACATGTCGGGGTTTGGTTTGGCTCAAGGATAAAAGGGGTGCCCCACATTATTTCCATGACACAAATGCAAAAATGATGATTTGGAAACTTTATGCAAAACTGGTCATGCATGCACCTATGCGGACACTCAAGTGTCAAATTTTTATGGTCATGTGATGCTAGGGCTCAGGATTCATTTCCTCTATTTTAGATCAACCCAAGGTTTCCAAAATATGTTCTTTTATCAATTTGTGCATTCCTCCAAGTCATTTTGGGCGTCCGGGGAAATTTTCACAGCATTCACCCTTCAGGTGTATACACATTTTTCAAAAAACTAGTTATGATCAGTGAATTTTTCCAAAGAAAAGTTGGAAGTCATCTCTTTTCAAAAGCATGTTGGTTTTCAGCTTGACAACTTATTTTTTCTTTTTTCTCCTTCTTTTTTTTATCATTATCATTTGTTTATTTCTTTTTCTTGTTTGTTTTTTTTTTCTTCTTTTTTTTCATGAGGTATTTTGCTACCTAAACATGTGCATATTTTTGTGAGGTATTTTTGCTATATACATGCATATCCAAGGTATCTTGCCACCTAAACATACATATATATGTTTTGTGAGGTATTTTTTTGTTTACATACACGCACATCTAAGGTATCTCTCTACCTAAACATACATATATATATTTTGTGAAGTATTTTTTTGTTTACATACATGCATATCTAAGGTATCTTTCTACCTAAACATACATATATATTTTGTGAAGTGTTTTTTTTTGTTTACATACATGCATATCTAAGGTATTTTCACTACCTAAACATACATATATATATTTTGTGAGGTATGACTACCTTCCGAGCTTGCGCTTGTTTTATTTAAATCCCCAGGATCATGAGCAACTAGGTGCATCCTACTATAAAAAGTGATCAAATAACAAACATAGATTCAAAAGGTACTAGGTTGCCTCCTAGTAGCGCTTCTTTAACGTCTTTAGCTGGACGCCTTATGACTTGTCGGTCACTGACCTAGTACTTTGCTTACCTTTGGCTTTGGACTTGGTCGCTTATTGGTCGGCCATGGGTCGTAAGCAACGCTCTAACCTTTTTGTGAATGAGCTGAGGTGAACTCTAGAGGTGATGGCGGTGCGTCTGTTGCCCGCTGCCGGCCATCCCCAGGCTGCTGTGGTGTTTCGCCCTGCGCCTGCCTGGAGACGCAGTACTTCTTGATGAAAGCTCGATTAGTAGGGGGCCTGATGCCCTTGCTGGAGGTGACAGGTACTCTGTAGAACTGACAGAGACCCGTAATTAGAGCTTGACAACTCCAAGACCCTGTTGGACTTCTTCGGGTCCACTGGGTGTCTTGCAAGCGCGATCCCTGCAAACAATAGATGAAATCAGAAATCAGTTGGGGGAGGTGCATACTTATCTATGATGACGTGACCTTGCCGGGGGGGTACGGGCACCCTGTAGGATTGATAGAGGCCCGTAACCAGAGCTGGAAACCCCAGGGCCCTGTTGGACTTTTCCGGGTCCACTGGGTGTCTTTGTGGGTGCGATCCCTGCAAACAATAGATGGTATCAGAAATCAGTTGAACCATATGCATACTTACCCATGTCGGGACGACACAGACCAACTGATACTTTTGCAGGGGGAGATTGGCATTGCGGTCGCTGGCAGAATGTTGCTAAGTAGCAATGTCATCTATATCTGTGTAAGAGTGGTCATGTTGGTGCGCATGATCTGCACTCGTCTCTTTGCAGCGGCACGGGTGAAATCTTGCCCCGGTATGCATAGTAGCTGTGTGATAGCCTCCCTCTCTGGTTGTGCTCGCATAGTTGGCCGTCCTCCAATATCAGGGGGTGGCCCAGGGACCGTTAAAAGGAAACTACTGGTCCCTTAACCGGGAGTGCAAGTCTTGGTTAAGCATTTAAGGATAGAGGACCTTAAATTCTCTTAAGGTGCGGATGTGGAGCACACTGAAAATGAGGACACGTAGCCCTCTAAAGGTGAGGGCGTGCAACCCTCTCAAGGCGAGGATGTATAGTCCTCTGGAGGTGAGGGCGTGTAGTCCTCTCAAGGTGAGGGCGTGCAGCCCTCTGTTGGCGAGGACGTGTAGTCTTCTAAAGGTGAAGGCGTGTAGCCCTCTGTTGGCGAGGACGTGTAGTCCTCTAAAGGTGAGGGCGTGTAGCCCTACGAAGGTGAGGACATGCAGTCCTCTGATGGCGAGGGCGTGTAGCCCTCTGAAGGTGAGGACGTGTGGTCCTCTAAAGGTGAGGGCGTGTAGCCCTACGAAGGTGAGGACATGTAGTCCTCTGAAGGTGAGGGTAACTAGTACCCAAGGCAAGGGCGAGTAGCCCTCTCAAGGCGAGGACGTGTAGTCCTCTGGAGGTGAGGGCGTGCAGCTCTCTGATGGTGAGGACATGTAGTCCTCTCAAGGCGAGGACGTGTAGTCCTCTCAAGGCGAGGACGTGTAGTCCTCTCAAGGTGAGGACGTGGAGTCCTCTGAAGGCGAGGATGTGTAGTCCTCTAAAGGTGAGGGCGTGCAGCCCTCTGTTGGCGAGGACGTGTAGTCCTCTCAAGGTGAGGGCGTGTAGCCCTACGTTGGCGAGGACGTGTAGTCCTCTCAAGGTGAGGGCGTGCAGCCCTCTGTTGGCGAGGACGTGTAGTCCTCTAAAGGTTAGGGCGTGTAGCCCTACGAAGGTGAGGACATGCAGTCCTCTGATGGCGAGGGCGTGTAACCCTACGAAGGTGAGGACATGCAGTCCTCTGATGGCGAGGGCGTGTAGCCCTCTGAAGGTGAGGACGTGTGGTCCTCTAAAGGTGAGGGCGTGTAGCCCTACGAAGGTGAGGACATGTAGTCCTCTGAAGGTGAGGGTAACTAGTACCCAAGGCAAGGGCGAGTAGCCCTCTCAAGGCGAGGACGTGTAGTCCTCTGGAGGTGAGGGCGTGCAGCCCTCTGATGGTGAGGACATGTAGTCCTCTCAAGGTGAGGGCGTGCAGCCCTCTGTTGGCGAGGACGTGTAGTCCTCTAAAGGTGAGGGCGTGTAGCCCTACGAAGGTGAGGACATGCAGTCCTCTGATGGCGAGGGCGTGTAACCCTCTGAAGGTGAGGACATGCAGTCCTCTGATGGCGAGGGCATGTAGCCCTCTGAAGGTGAGGACACGCAGTCCTCTGATGGCGAGGGCGTGTAGCCCTCTGAAGGTGAGGACATGCAGTCCTCTGAAAGTGAGGACACACAGTCCTCTTAAGGTGAGGGCGTGCAGCCCTCTGTTGGCGAGGAGTGTAGTCCTCTGAAGACCAGGGTACTAGTACCCGAGGGTCCATCCTTATGAGAAAGCAAGAGATCGACTCATCGAGAGAGCCGGTCATCCCAAATTCAAAAGATTTGGACATTTAGATGTAGGGAATCTATGTAGTTAACATGATTTTGAGGGATGTAAATGCATGCAACCTTTGTTGTGAAATTTGGGTAAATGCGGACTTTATATGAAACAATGCAATGTAATGGAAAGTTGTACAATGTTCATGGCATTCTTTCCCTATTTTGTGATTTTGATTTTGATTTGATTTTTTTTTTGGAAAACACAGATTGACTGCCTTTTTGAAAAAGGTGATAATTCATGCAACCTCATCCTATCTTTTTGCAAATCTCTCCGGGAACTCCCTCAGAGTGTATGTTCTTTTTGATTTAGTCACTTGACCATTTTGGAGTGACGGCAATGGAGTCGTTTGATGTTTAATCAATCCATTGAAATCCTAGGGTTTGTCCCTTTTTTTTTGTTAAAAACATCGATGGGTGAGAACTTTTGATCGGCCCCTATGTTCACTTGAGGCTCATGCACGGTGCCCCTCATTGCCCCAGTGTAAGGCTTTGAGGTACCAATCGTTGTCTTTCGTCATGACCTTGTAGCTGGGAACCTATTGAGTGAGAACTTCTAATCTGCCCCTAGGTTCACTTGAGGCTCATGCACGATGCCCCTCATTGCCCCAGTGTAGGGCTATGAGGTAACCATCGTCGTCTTGTTTTCACAACCTTGTAGCAAGGGAGAATGAAAGAAGCAGTTGATTCTTGCAAAAAAGAATTTTCCAAGGACGAGAAATAATTGAAGGATCTTTCAGTTGATGGATTAAGTCAAATGACTCCTATGTAGAAGCAAGATGTTTTGATGTCTTGATGATGCTAAAGGATCAAGTGCTTCTAAGTTTTATCCAAGAAAATCAAGATATATGATCAAGTTTGATCTCTTTAGAATCTTTAGGAAGAAGTTTCCAAATTGAAACAAACAAAGGTTTGACCAAAGAATTCTATCATTTCAATTTGAGATTTGCTCTCTGGTAATCGATTACCAGTAGTTAAAAATGTTTTTATTCAAATTTTTAAAACCTGTAATCGATTACGTAAGTCTTGTAATTGATTACCAGAGGGGATTTTCAGAAAATAATTTCCAAGAGACATATCTATTCAAATGTTTTATGAACGGCCATTCAAATGTTTTAAAGAGAGTTTTCATTGCCCAAACAGTTTTATCCTCTCGAAAGATCAAGAGTTTTTCTGAACTGAAATGTCTTATCCTCTCAAAAAGATTCCTTGGTCAACCACTTGCATATTCAATAATGAATTTTGATTGGTCTTCATTGTACAATCTATCCCTTTTAAGAGAGATTTCTTCTTCTTATTTCTGAAAAGGGATTAAGAGACCGTGGGTCTCTTGTAGTAGAGGATTCTTGAACACAAGGGAAGGGTTGTCCCTATGTGCATTGTTAATCCGAAAAGAGAGAGTGAAAGTTTAATTGGGGAATAATATTCGTATCTTAATTCAATCCCCTCTTCTTCTCAAGGTAACTGAGGCCATTTGTCCAACATCCTATTCTTGATAACTCACTTCTCTCTAAAAAGACAAAATGAGGTCACATGAATGTCTATATTTTTACTTGAAAACACAGTTAATCAAATGCCTTTTTATTTTTTATTTTGAAACTTATTTTTTATTTTGAAACTTATTTGTTTCGAACTTTGCTCGTTGTTTTACGGCACCCCCACCAACGTGCAAGATGAGTAATCTCTGATTGAACGGTCTTGGAAGTCAACACTCAGGAGCGCAGGTTGCTTGAGCAAACAGACCAATGGCTTACACTCACATTCCGGTGGAAGTTGAATAAGCAAAGATGTGTTCGTGAGAGGATGTCCATTTTATCTATATCATTTAACATTGTAACTGTGGTTTATGGCATAAACTTGAAAATCCTGATGAGTCATAACAACAGCTTCCAGAATTGCCCCATGTATGGTGCTGCTTGTTAATGTTAGGATTCAACAAGCGATTCTCCTCAAATTTCAGCCAGCCCGTATCAATTAGACCTTGCACCTTACGCTTCAGAGCCCTACAATGCTCAATGGAACGCCCCGGGGCTTCTCCATGACAAGCACACGTTGCGTTCGAGTCGTATTCTCGGAGAAATGGAGGTTGATGAACCTTGGCTAGGGTTATGGCTACCATTGAATTATCAAGTAGATATGGGATCAAGTTTAGCATATGACAACGGAATTTGGGGTGAACCCTACAGGCTTTTTGCTGCAAAATTCCTTTTTGTTGGTGTTTTTTTTTTTTTTTTTGGTTTGTGCTAAAGGTGGTCTTCGTCATTGGAAGTGTGGTAGACAGACTTTGTGGTTGATTTAGGGATGGCCTTTGTGGATAACTGGGTGGTGGGTAAGGAGGAGGTTTGTTATTGGCTGAGTAATGACATTGTTGGGTTGGTGGGAAACTTGGCCGTATAGGAATGGCAGTCACAGCATGGGTTTCTCCCTCTTTCTCACCCTCTTCATTTGCCCCAGTTTTCTCAGTCGTCCTAGTAGGATGATCAAATTTGCCTCTTTTCGGATCCACTTCGATCTTTTTGCTGGCGAAGACCAAATCTGTAAAACTTGAAGGTGTGTAACCCACCATTTTTTTCATAGTAGAACACTGGTCACGTGTCTACTATCATTGTGATAATCTCTTTCTCTGTTTTTGGGGGTGCTACTTGAGTTGCCAAGTCTCTCCATCTTTGGGCGTATTCTTTGAAAGATTCGTGCCCCCTTTTTGCACACTTTTTGTAGTTGCATCCTATCCGGAGCCATATCAGAATTGTACTGACACTGCCTAATGAAGGCAACCATTAGGTCCTTCCAAGAATGGACTCAAGAAGGTTCCTAAGTTAGTATACCAGACGACAGTTGTCCTAGTAAGACTTTCTCAGGAAAAATGTATCAGCAATTTCTCATCTTTTGCGTATTCCCCCATCTTCTGACAATACATCTTTAGATGGTTCTTGGGACAAGTAGTCCCCTTGTACTTGTCAAGGTCCAGCACCTTGAACTTGGGAGGGGTGATGATATGGGGTTCTAGGAACAACTCTTCTAGGTTAGCAAAGGCATAATCTTCACCTCCTTCAATGGCCCTGAGCCTTTCCTCTAGATGATCCAACTTTCCCATTCCTGCCATAGTCATGAGGGTTTTTAACCGCTGTGGAATGCAAGAGGTGCAGTTGTGGGTGATACTGAGGGCCCTCCAAAGGGTTTTGTAGGGGTATACCACCAACTGCTTGCCCTTCAGTGGTATATTCGAGCCAAGGCTCGAAGTCGGCTAGATTGTGATGGGGAATTTCATGGGTCTCTTCCACGGTTTAAGAGACATGTGCATGATCAGTTTGGGGTTGCTGGCTTTCAATGGGTATAGGAGTGGAGTTATTGACATTCTTATTGGGAGTGTACGCCACATTGGGTGGCGTATAGTTGAGAGGCAAGCCATATGACGGGAAGGCGTGCTCGTTTTGAATTTGCACATCATGGGGGCCGCCCGTACTTCCTAAATCTTTGCCTACCATATTTGAGGTTGGATGATTCATTTGCTTGAGGCCGGATGGGGACGTCGGGTTCACCTTAGCAACAATGCTGGTAGCGGCAATTGCAACCGCATTGGCTTCCATTATCTTCTTCACGCTCATCATGGCCTCCATCATTGTGGCCATTTTCTCTTTAATGGCCTCCATGTCGGCCTTCATCTTCTCTTGTATCTCCTCTACTTCACCCATTACTCTAGCTCTAGCACGAGTTCGGTAAGGGCGTCGTAAAGCGTGTCCCCGTCTTTTTTATAACAATGATTAAGTTCATTTTATTTTATTTTTCAAGGAAAGAATGCAACGAGCAATGCAACCAATGAAAAGCATGGATGCATGCGAATGATGTACAGTTGAAGTATTGCGAATTTTTACGCAAGACATAGGGTTGAATCAATTTAGATTTTCAACATGGTCCATGACATCTTTGTCAAGGTGAAACTGGAAGTAACAAGGACATCAATAATCCTAAATATGTTTGGCAGTAGACGAAGCAGTGATGTGACTCGATTCATCTTTTGCCCCAATTTTGCAAGACAGTTACTTCCATATTTCAACTTGACTTGATGAACCTTTTTATAAAAGCATGAGCTTGGTTCAACCCTATAATCCAAAGAAATGGCAATTCTGATCGCCAATACTTCAACAACATCTCATAGGGATGAATGACTCGGGCATACTTTAAGCTATGCATGGAAAATGTAATTATGAAATTGAGATGCCCGAAGAAACACCATTTCCTAGTTAACCATGCATTAGGTACCATGTTCAATTATTTTGTTTTGTTGTTGTGTGTTTTTTTTTTTAGAAATGGGTTTATGATCCCAACATGGTTGGCTCATGGTGCCTAACACATGCAACTAAGAATGTAGTGTGAAGTTTCACGCTTCCCCTTTTTTGTTTTTGTTTTGTAGAGGAAAACGCAAGGATGAGCAAACATGAAAACAAATGGTATGCAATTTTGCAGATCAAAAAGTTTGTTGAACGCATATGCATGATGATGCCATGACTCATGCAAAATGTGAGGCTGTAATATGATAACAGACAAATGCAGGAACGATATGTTCATTATGATACCATGAAGAGATGTTTATGCGATGCATGATATGAATGCATTTACGGACACGAGAGCCCGAAAAATTATCTCTTCTTACTTGCGCATTTGGGGGCGCAGTGCCCTATGTGTATAGTTAAGAAGGTGATATGGACCTTTCCGGCTTCCCGTGACAAAGGACGAGACCAACATACAATGCATGCTAGAGATAAAATGCGGGAGTGACTTGATTCGCATTGATTTTTGGAGTAAAAACGTGGGATAAACTCATTTTTTTCAAAAAGTTATAACTAGTCAAGATCTGAGCGACAATACAAACTTCCTAGCGGTTTCTAATCATATGGTCCATTAAGTCTATCATATGCTGACAATAGCTGAGAAGTCCGTGGATCTCCTCAGGGGCGGAGTAGGTGTCCGCCACTGCTTTGGCCTTTGCTAGCAATGGGGGAAGTTCTTGACTCCTGTTCAAAGTAAGAGCAAATCGGTCCGTCCACATTGTTGCCTCTTGGTGCCATGAATCAATTACCCTCTCCCTTGCTTCGCTTTCTGCTAATATCTTGGCGTACTCATCCTCTAGCCTTTGCTCGTGAGTCGCCACTAGATTTAGCTTCTCTTTGCACTCATCGATGACGGCCCACATATTCCCTTCAGTCTCGCTTAACTGTTGGGACAAATTTCTTTTCGACCTAAGGTAAGCCTTTAGCTCGTCCTTCAAGATCATGCCTTTGACCCGTGATGATTCCTTTCACCTCTTTGGAGCTTGAGCTTACTATTGCTGCCCTATAAAGCCCCTCAAAACTTTGCTGGCACGTGTTCTTCCTTTCGGGCCTTCTTGGTTTCTCGTTCCAAGGCTTCAGCGGTGGCCATATTGACGTCCCTTAGTTCATCATACTCTTTTCAGACTTTTGATGGCTATGGACTTGAACTTCTCTTCGACTACTCGGGCTCTTTCAAGCTCTGCCTTTAGGGCTTGTACCTCATCACTTTCTTCCGAAGCTTTAACCTCATCGTCCCTCACAGTCTTTAGATTTGGGAGCCAATCCAATCCTTGTGTTCGGACTCTCAGCCACTTATGATAGCCGCCGATGATCCCATTACTGCTTCCCCTAAGCTCTCTGTCCTTTCTTCACGCCGCATCCCATGCCTTGCGAACTCCTTGGAGTACCCTCGCGTTGTGGTCACTAAAACCCCGTGCGATGAAAGGCGTGATGCTTTCATCTAATGGTGCTCCTCTCATGGGGTAGCCAAGCTGTCTTATGGCGAGAACGGGATTATAATTAATACAACCCCTTGTTCCCATCAAGGGAACATTTGGACATCCTTCGCATGAAGATAGAATCTTGATTCTTCCTTCCTTCTAGCGAGGGAACCAATTAACAGACGCCCCCCATGCTAGCCAAGAGTTGGTCCCAATTCGCCTTTCCTTTTTCGACGCACGAGCGGTAACCTTGTAGCGGATAGACGGGCCTACCTTCTTGGAGAAAAAGGTGTGAAACCAGCCCCACATAGAGAGCTGGAGTACAGCAAACAATCCTTGCATTGCTTTCTTCACATCTTCGGTCGAAGGTGTCATATAGGTCGGCTAGCATAGCGACAACCGAACTTTCCTTGTGGTTATGATAGGCGAGAAAAACGTCGATCGCTGCCAGGTCCACCAACCCATCCACATTTGGAAAGAGGACTCCCTCGAAAATCAACAGTGTGAGAATATCTATGAATGGGGTCCACTCGCCTTTATCTGCCAAGATTCTTGCTTTTACCTCCAAATATTTTCTCGGTATTCCGACCACCCCATTTTCGACTTGCCTTTGGCGGTCTAATTCCTGCGCCGAGATTTGGACTTTTTTAGAAATTCTGGCCAATGAGGGTAGAACCCTGAGAAGAGGTATGGTTTCCTTCCCTCTAGAGGACATCCTAGGATCTCTTCAAATTCTTCCACCATTGGTGATAGCTGGAAGTCCCCAAAGATGAAGCACCTCAACGGCTGATCATAATACTGGGCGAGGGAGGCAATTGGTTCCATGGAGACTTCTACCCTAGCTAGGTCCCAAATGCTTACCATAGGCTTTGCGGAAGACTTGCCGTTGAAGTTGACCCATTAATTGCCCCAACTTTCGTAAACTGGTGACCTCTAAGCTCTTGATTTTGACTTGATAAAACCTCTTTTTAAGCGAAGGCTTTTGACTTGATCCTATGTTTTACTAAAGTGAAATAAAATCTAGTGCGAATCAAAACTCCGACATCTATCATGGGTGTAATGGATGAATGCATGAAGGAATGCATATGACACGGATGCAATTTATGAATACGGGAGCTCGGGAAATTGTCTCCTTCTTAGATACAACGTCTTGGGGGTAGCAAAGTGCCCAACGTATGTATTTAAGAAGGTGACACGGACCCTCCGTTGGTTTGCCCAAGAGAGGGGATTAAGACGGAACCCGCACATGATGCACATGCGAAAGGTACAATACGGGGATGTACATAGTATGATAATATTCACTGAACATAAGCAAACGGGTATATGATACTTATGCATGGCAGTGTGAAAAATGGCACGCAGCGTGTTTGCTCCGTGCCCCTATTTAAGGGACCTATAAGGGGAGAACTAACTAGGCTTTTAGCAATAATCCCCAAGGTAGTCATATCTCTCTTGATGGTTTCTAGAGGTATCATCCCCTTCGAAGAACATATTGCAGCAGTAGGGACTACTAGCAACAATAAGTTTTCAAAGAGAAAAGCTCTAGATGAGGGTTCACTGTAATCAAGCAAGTCGGAGACCTAGCATGATCACAGATTCACCTCCACTCCTTATGTTCCCATGAACCCGGGTATAGGGCCCTTTTTCACTCACAGTGTGTGCAAATAGTGTTAGTGTTTGTGTGCATCAAATGAATAAATATTTACCTCATGCATACATTCTAAAACACACTAAAAGCAACAAATAGTTTATATACACAAGAACATAAAACAAATAAAGGGAAACCAACAAAGGAGAAAGTCATGATAAAACATTACACAAGATTAAATGGCCTAACTCTCTAAAAAATAGTCCCCAGCGGAGTCGCCAACTGTCGCAACCTACCCTTCGGCGGGAGGGCGACGCGTGACTCGCGGGTTGCGTGTTCCACGAAAGGAATACGCGCGGAGTTGCCACCAACGTTTATTTGAGGAAAACGTCGGAAAAACCGGAAAAGACGCGATCTACGAACTTTTTAGTGAAAGGTTCGGGAGTTGTATTTACGCACGGGGAAGGTATTAGCACCCCACACGTCCGTCCCAAGGGACGGCAGCCTTTAATCGAATGTGCAAACATGACTTTGATTTTTATGTTCCCTTTTATGTTCTTATATCCTTTATACCCTTTTTATATTTTTTCTTTTTTGTGGTCGACAAGGGTGTTTCCCTTTGCTCCTACGTATTCCTCAATTTGTGATGAGGAAATCAGACCTACGTAGTTCTTTCGGAACAAAGTATTTGGTTAAGTTGTTTTTGTCTTTTTTGCAAAATATGTTTTTATTGAACAAAAGGTCATTTAAGGTGTTGAACCATTAAACGGTCTTTTGATTTTGAAAGGGGAGAAACGTTAAGGCGTTGGACCATTAACGATCTCTTGTTTTTGAAAGGAGAGAAACGTTAAGGCATTGGACCATTAACGATCTCTTGTTTTTGAAAGGAGAGAAACGTTAAGGCATTGGACCATTAACGATCTCTTGTTTTTTTTTGAAAGGAGAGAAACGTTAAGGCATTGGACCATTAACGATCTCTTGTTTTTGAAAGGAGAGAAACGTTAAGGCATTGGACCATTAACGATCTCTTGGGGTGGTCGACAAAAGCGGGGCTTTTGCTCCTACGTATCCTCAATGAGGAACTCAGACCTACGTAGTTCTTTCAAAAGCGATAAAGTTACATGTTGATTTTATGCTTTTGAACGGTCCATGTTAACCGATAAAAGCAAAGAGGACCGTTTAAGGCGTTGGACCTTAAAACGGTTTTTAGTGATTTTCGGACAAAACTTGATTTGTGAGTCTATTTTAGTCTTAGTTTCACTTTGGTTATTAATCAATTCATTCAAGGAAACTTCCAAAGAAAAAACGTCCGATTGATTTTTTTGTTTTATTTTATTCAAAGATATTTTGTTTATTTTATTATTATTTTTCAAGATATTTTGATTATTTTATTATTATTTTACCTTTTTTGTTTAACCGAGGTTATAGCGTGAACGATCGGTTAGATTTCATTTTAAAAGTGATTAAATGAGATTACAACACAAATGATCGGTTGAAATTCATTTTATCATTTATTAGGTGAGAAAACGACTTAAATAAACGGTAAAAGCGCGTTAAAGACGGAAGAAAAGAAATCGAAAATGAACGAAATAAAGAGGAAAGCTTAAAAAAACAAGAAATGAATTAAAAGTCTCGGATTCGAAAACTTACCCGTTGAAGAATGAAGAACGGATGAAGAACGGACGAAAACCTTCACGGATTTGCTTACGGAAACATCTCGGAAGCGTTACGGAAGCACCTCGGCTTGGATTTTCTTCACGGAAACAATTTTTTTCACTCAAAACAGCTGAAATACATAGCCAGGGGGCTGGGGGATCCTTAGAACAGCCCCTTTCAGCCTTTTTATAGGAAAAAGGGGGAGGAGGTTGCCGCCCAGCTCGCCCAGGCGAGTTGGGTTGCTTCCTCCAGAAGCAACCCAGCTTCAAAAAAATGTTCTGGAAGGCCCAATTCAAAATTTCGAAATTGCTATTTGCACCCCCCCAATTTTGATAAGTTCACCCTTCTTTCATAATTTACGGAAAAGTTACGGAAGCCTTACGGAAGCATATAGGACTTGATTTTCTTCTTTTTTTCTCTTCCGTCTCACCCGTATTAAGTTAATTATGCTTATTTAGAGTTATGGGAATTTTACGGAAGCATTACGGGTGTCCCGGAAGCCCCAGAATCCCATTTTTCAACAAAACGGGGGGTGTGGTGGCCATCTAGCTCGCCCAGGCGAGCTAGGTTACTTCAATCTTAAGCAAGAAATTGCCCAGAAACCTCTAGAAGGGCCCAGATTCGAAAATTACTGTTTGCACCCCCCATTTTACTAAATACACCCCCTTTGGCTTTTTTTTGGTGATTCTTTTTTCGTAAAGTTACGGAAACTTACGAATTTCGTAACGATACTTGTTTTCTTTCCGTAATGTTACGGAACCTTGCGGATTACATAATCATCCCCTTTTTGACTTACGGAATGTTACGGAACCTCACTAACTACGCAACGATGCTTCCATTTGATTTCCGGTGTGTCACGGAACCTTACGGATTGTGCATCAATATTTTCTTTTCTTTTTCGGCATGTCCCGGAATTTCACAAATTGCCTAATGATGGGAGCCAAGCACCTCACAAGGACCAAAGAAAAGTCGCATGTCATCAAGCAAAGGTCCCCGGATGAAATTAGGGTATGACATGCGCTATTGATGAAGGTCCTTAACGATGCCCATGTAGCACATGATATCTCAGTGGAGGGTTTCGAAGGCATCGTTAATCATATAACCACCAACAATTATATCACGTTTGCGGAAGAAGAGATTCCCGTTGAGGGGAGAGGACACAACAAGGCTCTACATGTGTCGGTGAGATGTATGGACCACATTGTCGCAAAGGTACTTATTAACAATGGATCGAGTTTAAATGTAATGCCGAAGACCACTTTGGAAAAGCTTCCTTTTAGTGCGTCACGTTTAAAACCGAGCTCGATGGTGGTGCAAGCCTTTGATGGTACTCGGCGGGAAGTGATGGGGGAAATCGATATTCCCATTCAGATAGGCCCCTACACTTGCAATGTGGTGTTTCAAGTAATGGATATAAATCCCGCCTATAGCTGCCTCTTGGGAAGAGCTTGGATTCATGCCCTGGGAGTGGTCCCTTCAACGCTTCACCAGAAATTGAAGTTCGCAGTGGGTGGACTTTTAGTGATAGTGTCGGGTGAAGAGGATATGTTAGTGAGCTGCCCTTCCTCTGCACCGTACGTAGAAGCAGCGGAAGAATCATTGGAAACGGCTTTCCAATCCTTTGAGGTGGTGAGCTGCGCCTCTGTGGAACCAAGTCCGTCGCTACCTTCTCTCTCCAACGCGGCCATAATGGTGGCGCGTGTTATGCTCAGGAACGGATTTGAGCCCAGAATGGGTCTAGGCAAGGACTGCCTCGGGAATGCTGACGTGGTCGATATCAAGGGAAATCCATACAAGTATGGATTAGGGTATGAGCCCGGGATGCCGGGGAGGAGGAACGTGCCGTCAAGATTTCGGGCGGATAGGGTATGGCCCGGCCGTATTAGCTAGTGTTTCACCAGCGCTGGAATGGTGTCCAAGGAGGAGGTGGCCGCAATAGAAGAGGAGTTCCCTCAAGACCTACCAAGTTTTGTGCAACCATGCCACCCCGATTCCCAAGTGGGGAACTAGCGCGTGATAAGCCAGTCAGAAGTCTATACCGCTGATTCAATGTAATTAGAGCATATAGATTTCCTTTCTCTTTTGTTTTGTGAAACCTACCTTATTAAATAAACAAAGAGATCTTGTTTCATCTGTTCTTGCAGTTCCACCTTTTCTCATATCATTTTGCGTGTTTTTGTTTCTTTTGTCTTTTTTGGTATAGATATGAGGGTCGATTCTTTGAGGATCCTAACAACGAGGGTTTGACAATCGATTTCGATCGAGATATAAGCCAAATGATAAACGAGGAAGAGGAAGAGGACATCTTGTCACCAGAGTTGGAGAGGTTGGTCGCTCAGGAAGAACGTAAAATGAAGCCTCACCAAGAAGAAACCGAATCGGTAAACTTGGGGACAAGGAGGAAAAGGAAGAAGTGAAGGTAGGAACCGGTATGACCGCGCCTATCCGCCAAGGTTTAATAACCCTTCTTGAAGAGTATCAAGATGTCTTCGCGTGGTCATATCAAGACATGCCCGGTCTGGATTCCGACATTGTGCAACATAAGTTGCCTTTGAATCCTGGGTCTTCCCCGGTTAAGCAAAAGTTACGAAGAATGAGACCCGAGATGTCTTTAAAGATTAAAGAAGAAGTAAGGAAGCAATTTGACGCAGGGTTTTTAGCTGTGGCTCGGTACCCAGAATGGGTGGCCAATATTGTCCCAGTCCCGAAAAAGGACGGCAAGGTTCGAATGTGTGTAGACTACCGGGACTTGAACCGGGCCAGTCCAAAAGACAATTTTCCCCTGCCACACATTGACATATTGGTAGATAATACAGCCAAATTCGCCTTTTTCTCATTTATGGATGGTTTCTCAGGGTATAATCAAATAAAGATGGCACCCGAAGATGTGGAGAAGACCACTTTCGTCACCCTGTGGGGGACATTCTGCTATAAAGTGATGGCCTTCGGGCTGAAAAATGCTGGGGCAACCTATCAGCGTGCCATGGTGGCATTGTTCCATGATATGATGCATAAGGAAATAGAGGTCTACGTAGATGACATGATTGCCAAGTCTCGGACTGAGGACGAACACCTTGTCAATCTACGTAAGCTGTTTGGAAGGTTGTGGAAATACCAATTAAAACTGAACCCAACCAAGTGCACCTTTGGGGTGAAGTCAGGGAAGCTGCTAGGATTTATCATAAGTCAGAAAGGGATAAAGATAGATCCCGAGAAAGTGAAGGCCATCCTTGAAATGCCGGAACCACGCACGGAGAAGCAGGTTCGGGGGTTTTTGGGCAAGTTGAATTATATCGCGAGATTTATCTCGCAACTCACCCCTACATGTGAGCCCATTTTTAAGCTATTACGTAAGAACCAGGCGGTCCTATGGAACAATGACTGCCAAGAGGCCTTTGAGAAGATCAAACATAGTCTCGCGAATCCCCCGGTGCTCATGCCACCTGTAACAGGAAGACCTCTTTTCCTGTACATGACCGTGTTGGACGAGTCTATGGGGTGCGTGTTGGGTCAGCATGATGATTCTCGGAAAAAGGAGCAAGCCATCAACTATCTGAGCAAGAAGTTTACTGCATGTGAGATGAATTACTCAATGCTAGAAAGGACGTGTTGTGCTCTGGTATGGGCATCACATCAGCTTAGGCAGTATATGCTCAGCCATACCACGTGGCTTATTTCCAAAATGGATCCCGTGAAATACATCTTTGAAAAACCGGCCCTCACAGGACGAATCGCTAGGTGGCAGGTACTATTATTTGAATTCGATATCGTTTACGTCACCCAAAAAGCGGTAAAGGGAAGTGCCTTAGCAGATTATTTGGCCTAGCAACCCCTCCAGGATTATCGGCCGATGCACCCTGAGTTCCCAGATGAAGATATCATGGCCCTGTTTGAAGAGAAGCAGACGCACGAGGACATAGACAAATGGATTGTTTGCTTCGATGGGGCATCTAATGCTTTGGGCCACGGAGTAGGGGCAGTCCTTGTATCCCCGGATGATCGGTGTATTCCTTTCACAGCTAGGCTAGGTTTTGATTGTACCAACAATATGGCCGAGTACGAAGCTTGCGCCCTCGGGGCTCAGGGACGACGAGTATACCGATTTCCAGGAGGAGATAGTTCGCCGACGGTGGGCATCACTGGTCACCCCCATGGCCAAGTTCGATCCAGACATAGTCCTCGAATTTTATGCCAATGCTTGGCCTACAGAGGAGGGCATGCGAGATATGATGTCCTGGGTGAGGGGTCAGTGGATCCCGTTTGATGCAGATGCTATCGGCCAGCTCCTGAGATATCCTTTAGTGCTAGAAGAGGGTCAGGAGTGCGAGTATGGCCAGAGGAGGAACCGGTCCGATGGGTTCGATGAGGAGGCCATCGCCCATTTGCTATGTATACCGGGGCAGGATTTTGCCCGGACTGCTGCCGGGAGACGGGTGCGGATCATGCGCACCAACATGACCACCCTGACTCAGATCTGGATGACTTTGCTGCTCAACAACATCCAGCCCAGCGACCATAATTCCGACCTCCCCCTGCCGAAGTGTCAGCTGGTGTACGCCATCTTGACGTGGATGAGCATTCACGTGGCTCAGTTAATCGCTGATGCCATCTATATATTTGCAGGTATGACGCCTACCAGGCACCCTCTGGACCCAGATAAGTCCAACAGGGCCCTGGGATTTCCCGCCTTGATCACAGGACTCTGCCAATCGTTCGGAGTCCCCGTCGCACCTAGCAAGGTGATTCGGCCGCCCATCACCCGAGCCTTTATTAAGAAGTATTGCACACAGAGACAGGCCCAGGGGGATGTTCCGCAGGCCGCAGACGCGCCGCCACCTCATCAGGCTGGTCCAGTCGGATCATTTGATACGGAGCAGTATTTGCGGCATTTGGTTCGCCAGCAGGCGGCCAATCACCGGGCTCATGTACAGATCCATGATTGTCTTTACCAGATGAGCCTCAGCCTACAGAGCCAGGGTTTTACTTCTTTTCCGTGCCCTACTCCGGACCAGTTCAGGGCAGAGGTCGCATGGCCTGGAGATTGGCCTGAGGCCCGGGCAAGAGAGGCACCTGCAGAGGCACCAGCAGAGGCTCCCGACGAGGCAGATGAGGCTCGCGAGGACAAGGAGATGGCCGATTTACTTGATTTCTTAGGAGGGAGCGGAGCCACATGATTGGGAGATCCCTTGATCCATATTTCTTTTTGTTTCCATTTGTTTTTTTTCTGTTTACATATCATCTTATTTTTGTTTAACTAAGGGACTAATGTTGGTTTCATGTTTTGACTTTTGTTTTGTACATACATATCGTTTGAGTTGTTACGTCGGTACTTGTTTCATTGTTGTCAATAGTGTTTGTTGAAATTCCGGAACCATGTAGAGTTTTTCATTTAGGAACGTCGTCCTAAAAATAAAATGAACCAAAAATCCTAATAAAAAGAAAGAAGCGTTGTGAATAAAAGTCATGTTCATAAAGAAAAGAAAAAGGTTTTTATTTATACATGTATGTAAAAGGAAAATGTGTATAGAAGGTTTATATGTGTGTAAATGATGCGTGGAAAGGAATTCTTGTGTGTGTGAGTAACGAGTGTATATGAAGAAACTTTTGTGTGAACCATAAGTGTGTGTTGGGAAAAATGGAAATAGAGGTCTACGTAGATGACATGATTGCCAAGTCTCGGATTGAGGCCGAACACCTTGTCAATCTGCGTAAGCTGTTTGGAAGGTTGCGGAAATACCAATTAAAAGTAAACCCAACCAAATGCACCTTTGGGGTGAAGTCGGGGAAGCTGCTAGGATTTATCGTAAGTCAGAAAGGGATAGAGATAGATCCCAAGAAAGTGAAGGCCATCCTTGAAATGCCGGAACCACGCACGGAGAAGCAGGTTCGGGGGTTTTTGGGCAAGTTGAATTATATCGCGAGATTTATCTCGCAACTCACCCTTACCTGTGAGCCCATTTTTAAGCTATTACGTAAGAACCAGGCGGTTCTGTGGAACAGTGACTGCCAAGAGGCCTTCGAGAAGATCAAACAGAGTCTCGCAAATCCCCCAGTGCTCATGCCACCTGTAACAGGAAGACCTTTTTTCCTGTACATGACCGTGTTGGACGAGTCTATGGGGTGCGTGTTGGGTCAGCATGATGATTCTGGGAAAAAGGAGCAAGCCATCTATTATCTGAGCAAGAAGTTTACCGCATGTGAGATGAATTACTCAATGCTGGAAAGGAGGTGTTGTGCTCTGGTATGGGCATCACATCGGCTTAGGCAGTACATGCTCAGCCATACCACGTGGCTTATTTCTAAAATGGATCCCGTGAAATACATCTTTGAAAAATCAGCCCTCAAGGGACAAATCGCTAGGTGGCAGGTACTATTATCTGAATTCGATATCGTTTACGTCACCCAAAAGGCGGTAAAGGGAAGTGCCTTAGCGGATTATTTGGCCCAGCAACCCCTCCAGGATTATCGGCCGATGCACCCCGAGTTCCCAGATGAAGATATCATGGCCCTGTTTGAAGAAAAGTGGACGCACGAGGACATAGACAAATGGATTGTTTGCTTCGATGGGGCATCTAATGCTTTGGGCCACGGAGTAGGGGCAGTCCTTGTATCCCCGGATGACCAGTGTATTCCTTTCACGGCTAGGCTAGGTTTTGATTGTACCAACAATATGGCCGAGTACGAAGCATACGCCCTCGGGGTTCAGGCGGCAATTGATTTTGATGTAAAACTACTCAAGGTGTATGAAGACTCAGCTTTGGTGATACGCTAGTTGAATGGAGAATGGGAAACTAGGGATCCGAAGTTGATACCATATCAAACTCACATCTTGAGGTTAGCCAAGTACTTTGATGACATTTCCTTCCACCACATACCTCGGGAAGAGAATCAAATGGCTGATGCATTAGCCACCTTGGCATCCATGTTTCAACTTGCCCCACACGGGGATCTGCCATACATCGAATTCAAATCTCAAGGCAGGCCGGCATATTGTTATGCAATAGAGGAAGAGCGGGATGGGAAACCATGGTATTTCGACATCAAACAGTATGTCGAGAACAAAGAATACCCACCAGGGATTTCTGACAATGACAAAAGGACGTTGAGGAGATTGGCTACTGGTTTCTTTGTAAGCGGTACCATCCTGTACAAACGAAACCACGACATGACCCTCCTACGATGCGTAGATGCCAAAGAGGCGAACTTCATGATTGAGGAGATCCACGAGGGTTCCTTTGGGACACATGCCAATGGGCATGCTATGGCCAGAAAAATTCTTAGGGCCGGTTACTATTGGCTCACCATGGAAAGCGATTGCTGCGCTCATGTAAGGAAATGTCAGGCATACGTGGACAATGTCAATGTTCTGCCACATCCTCTGAAAGTTATGTCCGCCCCTTGGCCTTTTTCCATGTGGGGAATAGATGTCATTGGGGCCATCGAACCCAAAGCGTCGAATGGTCACCGCTTCATTCTTGTGGCGATAGATTACTTCACCAAATGGGTCGAAGCAGCTTCTTATACTAATGCCACAAGGAATGTGGTAGTTAGGTTCATAAAGAAGGAGTTGATTTGTCGATACGGACTCCCCAGGAAGATCATTACTGACAATGGTACCAATATGAACAATTAGATTATGCAGGAAATGCGCGAGGACTTCAAGATCCAGCATCACAACTCTACCCCTTATCGGCCAAAGATGAATGGGGCTGTAGAGGCTGCGAATAAGAATATTAAGAAGATTGTTCAAAAGATGACAGTGTCATACAAAGATTGGCATGAGATGTTGCCTTTCGCCCTGCACGGATACAGAACCTCGGTGCAAACTTCTACTGGGGCAACGCCGTATTCCTTGGTTTATGGGATGGAGGCAGTACTCCCATTTGAGGTGGAAGTTCCTTCTCAGAGGATAATAGCAGAATCCGGCCTAGAAGAGTCGGAATGGGCTCAAGCACGCTACGACCAACTCAACCTCATTGAAGGTAAGCGTTTGACAGCCATGAGCCATGGGCGTCTGTATCAACGAAGAGTAAAGAACGCATTCGATAAGAAGGTACGTCCGCACAAGTTCAACGAGGGGGACCTCGTGCTGAAAAAGATGTCCCACACTGTTAAGGATAGTCGAGGCAAGTGGGCCCCGAATTATGAAGGACCCTTCATGGTGAAAAGAGCTTTTTCTGGGGGTGCTCTGATACTCATCAACATGGAGGGCGAGGAGTTGCCCTCGCCCGTGAACTCCGATGTAGTTAAACGATATTACGCTTGAAGTCTGGGGCAATCGAGAGGACCGTTGCATGTTTTTTATTTCTGAGTTTTTCTCGTTCTTCTTGGTTTCCTCTAGGATTCCCATTCACTGTATTTGTCTCGTTTCTTTGAAAAGAAAAGATGGGCGAGGTTTCAGTCCTCCCTTTGGTTTCAAACCTTGTGTTTTAGATTTGTTATAACTTGAGCCCTCTTCGCTCGGTGTATGGGGTGCCCCAAACACTTATCTAAAATTGAATCTAACCAGCCTTCACTAAGAAAGTCATCGCATTAGGAACATTCATACATGCACATACACATGCATATTTTGTGGTAACAGGGGCAGGGCCTTCTTAGGTCACGGTTAGAAGTTGAGACAAGTTGACTACGGAAATCAACCAAGGTAAGACGATGACCAGACACGATTGGCCATTGGATTTTTTTGTTTCCTACTTACAGGTACATAGGGACGGATGCAAGTGGGGATAGGGCCATGACCGACCGATCGTTGCCCCTTCCCGGCGCTAAACAAGCAGAGAACGTCGCTGCATCGCAGCCCAGTATCCTTTGCATTCGCAGTTTCTTTTACTATTGTTTGTTTTAAATAAGTAATCGACACCTAATTCTAATTTAAGTAGGTTCAAGTGGGCAAACGCTAACCCATAAGGAAGGAGGAGACATGGTTAATGTTCCCCTCAAAAAAAAAATGGCAGGTTAGCTCACCTAGGCGAGCTGAGCTCGCCTGGGCGAGCAACCCCTGCACCCAAATTATAAAAACAAGGGAGGGGAACGTTTTTGTATCTAAAAAACTTCCCCCCCCCCTCATTCAAAAGATAAAGAACACGAAGGCTTGCGTTTCTGGCTCCCCTAAGCCACTTTTGCTCGCGTTTTGCTTTCGTTTTTGGTGTTTCTATTCGCTCCAACAAGTAAGTATTCAATCCTTGATGTTTTTAGCTTCCCATTGGTATATTTTCTTCATCTTTTGGTGCTCCAAATTGTGAGAATGTGCTTATATTTGTGGGACAGTTTTTGGGTTGTTTTTATGCTTGATTTTTTTGAGTTGAGGATTTGAATGAGAAGGCCTTAGGCCTATGTTGTATTCTGAAGGAATGGGGCATGCCACATTGCCCCCATTCTCTTGCAATTTATGTCCAAACATGCGCCCATCAAGTGCTCGGTGAAATGCCCCAATGATATATGAATATGATTTTGCAAAATTGGGATGGTGGGGCTGTTTTATGTATGTAGAGACAGCATAGGAAAGTCAAAATAGATGCCCAAATGCAATCCCAAGCTTAGGAACCCAAACTTTTTAGCTTCAATGCAAGAAAACATACTCATGACTAGGAACCCAAAATTTGGTTTTAGAATTAGAGAAGCATGAAAATAGGGACTTGCTTGTAAGAATTTGGGCTGCCCCATGATTGGTACTTTGCACCTAAGTAACGTGGGAAATGCTTTTCAATGGTGCGTAGATATATGTGTAAATATAAGGGGCATAAAATTCCTCGCCAAGTATGAATAATTGTTTTCCTAAATGAATGTATGATAGCGTGGAATGCCCTTTTGAATGCAAATATGTGCAGGATGTAATTAGCTTTCCAATATGCATATAAATAAATATGAGTGAAACAATAAAAATTTGTATGGTGTACTTCAAATGTATGTAAGTAGTTTGTGATAGCAAATGTTTAGGATATAAATTAGGTGTAAAGTTTGACGCAACACTTTGAGCATGAAAGTGTGTTTTCTTTTTCAGAATGTATATAGGTGTATGGCAATTAGAATATGTTGGATGTTCTTGTATGTTGACATTAGTAATAGGATATTTTCTACACATACGCGTGTGCATGAATGGATTACATGAGTTTGGTCTAAATCAGAGGGGTTAGCACGACATTTTTGCGTTAAGATAAGCATTATCTTGTAAAACTAACTTCCAAATGTTTGTTCTCGCAGGAGATGGCCCCGAGGAAACTTGCCTCAAAGAGATCCAGGAAGGATAAAGCGGCCGAAGGAACCAGTTCCGCTCCCGAGTATGACAGTCACCGCTTTAGGAGCGCTGAACACCAGCAGCGCTTCGAGGCCATCAAGGGATGGTCATTTCTCCGGGAGCGACGCGTCCAGCTCAGGGACGACGAGTATACCGATTTCCAGGACATAGTCCTCGAATTTTATGCTAATGCTTGGCCTACAGAGGAGGGCGTGCGAGATATGAGGTCCTGGGTGAGGGGTCAGTGGATCCCGTTTGATGCAGATGCTATCAGCCAGTTCCTGGGATACCCTTTAGTGCTGGAAGAGGGTCAGGAGTGCGAGTATGGCCAGAGGAGGAACCGGTCCGATGGGTTCGATGAGGAGGCCATCTCCCATTTGCTATGTATACCGGGGCAGGATTTTGCCCGGACTGCTGCCGGGAGACGAGTGCGGATCATGCACACCAACATGACCACCCTGACTCAGATCTGGATGACTTTGGTGCGGATCATCCGACCTCCCCTTGCCGAAGTGTCAGCTGGTGTATGCCATCCTAACACGGATGAGCATTCACGTGGCTCAGTTAATCGCTGATGCCATCTATCTATTTGTAGGTACGGTGCCTACCAGGCACCCTCTGGACTCGGATAAGTCCAACAGGGCCCTGGGATTTCCCGCCTTGATCACAGGACTCTGCTAGTCGTTCGGAGTCCCCATCGCACCTAGCAAGGTGATTCGGCTGCCCATCACCTCATCAGGCTGGTCCAGCCGGATCATTTGATACGGAGCAGTATTTGCGGCATTTGGTTCGCCAGCAGGCGGCCAACCACCGGGCTCATGTACAAACTCATGATTGTCTTTACCAGATGAGCCTCAGCCTGCAAAGCCACGGTTTTACTTCTTTTCCGTGCCCTACTCCGGACCAGTTCAGGGCAGAGGTCGCATGGCCTGGAGATTGCCCTGAGGACCGGGCAGGAGAGGCGCCAGTAGAGGCACCAGCAGAGGCTCCCGACGAGGCAGATGAGGCCCACGAGGACGAGGAGATGACCGATTTACTTGATTTCTTAGGAGGGAGCGGGGCCACATGATTGGGAGATCCCTTGATCCATATTTCTTTTTGTTTCCATTTTTCCTGTTATATATTTCTGTTTGACTAAGGGACTAACGTTTGTTTCATGTTGATTGACTTTTGTTTTGAACATACATATCGTTTGAGTTGTTACGTCGATACTTGTTTCATTATTGTCAATAGTGTTTGTTGAAATTCCGGAACCGTGTAGAGTTTTTCATTTAGGAACGTCGTCCTAAAAATAAAATGAACCAAAAATCCTAATAAAAAGAAAGAAGCGTTGTGAATAAAATGTCTACGTATGCAAAGAAAAAGGAAAGTGTGTATAAAAAGATTTTTTTTTGTGTGTAAATGATGCGTGGAAAGGAATTCTTGTGTGTGTGAGCAACGAGTGTATATGAAGAAACTTTTGTGTGAACCATAAGTGTGTGTTGGGAAAAATAAAAAAATCTTTGAACGTAAATAGGGTTTGTATATAGACTGTGTGACGTAAAGAGAAAGAGTTCCAATGCGTGTACAGAAAAAGTTTGTCATGTATAAGAATATAGATGTACAAAGAAAGGTTTTCCTCATAAAGGACCACAGGTGTATAATTTTGTGAATGAAACAAAAAGGAAAAAGAAAGAAAGACCGCGAAGGTCGACATGTTATAGTTAAGAAGTATAAATCATTCGTAAAGAGCAAACGTATCTTCTGGAAACAAGGGACTGATGCTAAGAGTTTATTTTCCGGAATAACCGAGATAAGGATGGATGAATTCATTGAACTGATAAAAGAACATAATTGGGAAACGTTGGGTCTGTTTGTGTAAATTCCCGACCGTAGTATCACCATACCATAAACAGGATGCTTGTGTGACATCCTGGAAATTTCTACCCGAAATTTTCGAAAAGAATGTATTTTGAATGATTATATATATATAAGTATTATTCAGTGTATATGCATATATGTTCTTGGTAGAAATAGGAGTAGTGGGGGCAAGATACGCGGGTTAGGCTAATTAAGGAAGAGAAATCCATAACTGGGAGGTTATGGGTTAATTCTTAAGTAATTAGTCTAAAAATCATCGTTTTGCGTGCGACTTAGAATTTAACGAAACCAACCTCTGAACCACGCTCGGGGTTTTATTCTGAGCGTTTTGATATATATATTGCTTGCTTTCGAAAACTGGCCCCGACGGACGCAGAGAAACGCGAGGAACTGGAACCAGAGAAATGGCACGCAAACCGAGGCAGGATTTTAGCGTTTCAAAGGTCAGGTTTTTCTCACTGTTTGTGGCTGAGTATGAGTCACAATTAAAAGGGAAAGTGGGCCCTTCTTGCTCCACTCAAACGGAGACATGTGGCATAGCTTAAATAAAATAATAGAAAAAGAGAAAACCCTTTATTTAAAACCAAAAAGCTTTTCTCTCTCCTCACTCAGCCAAAGCAGAAAAATTCAGAAGCTCTCCCTCTCTCTCACGCAACCTTCTTCTTCTCTTCTTCCTCCACCATTGTTGCCCAACAAAGCTCCAACCTTTGGCCATCATTTCTGCTCCAAATCGCGAAAGGAGGGCATTTTCGGGGTCGTGAAGTGCGTGTCTACGAGTGGGACTTCAAAATTTCAGGTTTGGGTGGACTTCTTTCTCCTTTGATTTTCGTGGGTATGGGGGTTTTGGGAGATATGATGGGTAGTTTTGTTAGTTTTCTGCTTCATGATGGTTATTTGTGAAGACTCTTGTTGAAAGCTTGTTGAAATTGCCATGTTTGGATGAGTTAGACATACCCATTCTGTTTTAGGGTTTTTGTGATGATGTTTGTGATGTTTATATGCTGAAATTTCTTATGGAAAACTGCTAGAGGTGAAGGGTAGAGTTAACCTAGGGTTAGAAAGTAAGAATGTGATGTTATGAGTGGAAAAAGAGTGAGGCTTTGAGGGTTGGAAGGTTAAGTCTGAATTCTGTGGTAAATGGAGGTTAAAGTGAGTTAATACTAGCTTGAAATGTCATTTAGGACTTGGGAGAAAGCTTGGACTGTGCTAGAGAGAAAAACAAATGATCAAAGTGAATAAAGAGCCATTTCTAGGGCAAAATTGAGTGTTGAGGAGTCAAATTTTGATTCGGTGGAGTTTTAGGTGTAAATCCAGTTTGAGCAAGTTTAGATTGATGTTATGGACTGGTGTGAGGTGAGAGTTTGCTTCAAATTTACCTTATTCTCAATTTCACTTTTCAAACCTAGAAAACCCATTGAATGGAGGGGTGTTGGACACCTAGATTCTGTGTTGCTGTGTTTTGGAGCTTGGTTTTGGGTTAGACATGATTGATACATGATTTGGGACTTGTAGGAATTGATTTGGGCAAGATTGGATGAGAGGAAGTGTGATTTTCGAAATCTGCACTTATGCAGAATTTTGCTGTCAAAATAGGTGCAGCAGAATTTTGGCTTGTGCAGAAAAATGCTTGTGTGTGGTTGGCTGTGGAAAGGGTAGTGCAGAATGAGTTCTGGATGTTTGCTAGTAGATCCCAACGGTTAAAATGTAGGCTTAAGTATTAGAGACTTCCAGTAAAATTTTCGAGTCGATCCAACGGTTAATGAACCGGAACGAAGGAATTGTTACTGGGGTCTTTAAGTGAGAAAAGCTGTGATTTGGTTGGTGTTTTGGCAGAGTTTTCTGCCTATGCTCTGTTTTGCTTGGCTGTGATAGCTTGTGCGGTTTGAATTTCGTTTTGTTTGGATGTTTTGGAAGCTTGGGAGGATTGATGGGGACCCGGTGTTGAGAGAAACGAGGATATGGGCTACGTGGGAGTACGTGAGCTCAGATGGAGGTGGGCAACAGGGGATGGTGGGTTTATGCGCGCTTTGTGGATGTGGAAAACTTGTTCTGCACCATCGCCCGACCGCCACCTAGGACCACATGTGATGGATACCCCGCAATCCTACAAGCTTGAGATGAGGAAGTGCTGAAGGGTGAAACTTCCTGCTTTTATTGTTGACCACAGAGTGGTACCTGGAGATATGTCGCGGGGGTCAGGAGACCTTGGGGACGTCAGGTGGGGTGCTATTGCCCAAAACCAAGCTTGACCAATCCCGACCCAACCCGGGCATAGTCGGTCAGTGAGAACCTGTGATGTACCTAAGCAGGCGAGCTCCTGGCAGTCAACAGATAAAAGGAACAAAGACCACAAAGCAAGGAGGCTTGTGGTGGCTGGCCAGCTGTGAAACTTGATTGATATGTGAGATATGGGCTATGGTAATCGATTACCAAGGTGGGTAATCGATTACAAGGCTTAAAAATGAAGACAGGAGACTAGGATGGTCTCTGGTAATCGATTACCACGGGGTGTAATCGATTACCAGGCTTGAAAACGAGGTCAGGAAACTAGGGGAGCTTCAGGTAATCGATTACCAGGCTTCAGAAAGGAACTGGAACACTGTGGAGGCCTCTGGTAATCGATTACCAGCCTGTGTAATCGATTACACAGAGGGATGGGTCACTGGTAATCGATTACCAGGTATGTGTAATCGATTACACAGTTCATTTTTGCATATTTCATGTCCTGAGGCTGTGTAATTCAAGTTTAGCCTCTGGTAATCGATTACCAAGGCTGTGTAATCGATTACCAGAGATGAAAGCCTTAAAATACCCCTTTTACTTGCATGTAGTGGTTATGAGACAATTTGTGTGCAGCGCAGTTAGATTCTTGTGAAAGAGTCTACCCCTCTCTTTTCTTTCTTGTAGATCGTGATGGCGGCGCAGCTAATCCGTGATCGAGTAGAGATGGAGTGCCTAGAGGGAGTTTGGGAGACCCTTGAAGGCAACACGAGGTGCCGATTTCGGGGCACCATTCGATTCACGGCTACTTCTTTGGTGCATCCAGATGAACTTGCACGGACGCTTCAGCGCACTGTGGAGTGGATACTACCCACGCCTACACCATATCGTCTAGTGGAGCCCGTCCAAGTGATTGAGGTAACGTCATCCGAGGAAGACCCCGAGGAGGATGTGGAGGAGCTACCCCCTGAGCCTGCTGTGGATGCCCTTGACTTTCTAGAGGGTGATGAGGATCCACTTCTTGAGGTGGATTCTCCCGAGGAAGTCATGTCGGCATCTGAGGCAGACTCTACGGAGGATGGTGGTCCGGGGGAGATGGCGATCAGCGGAGGCTCTTCATCCTAGTGGATAGCTCTTTGGATTCGTTTTGTATACTTTTGAGGGTGGGTGTATCTAGGACTGACTGTTAGGTTTACTCTTTTGTTTTTGTATGGGTAGACCTGATGTATAGGCATTTGATGATTGTATACATGTGGCTGAAGCCACCACTATGAACACCTTTGCTCTGGATGACACTATGTATTTTGTAAAACTCCCATATTTTGGACAGCTTTAAATGATGAATGCATTTATGATCGATCTTGTAATTTGAAAAGAAAGCATTAGCAACTTTATTTGTAAAAGAGTTTACCGACCGTATTATATTCTTTTGTTTTCACGTGATGACCTAAAGTAATGGCTGGTACATTCTTCCTTTTGAAAAAGCAAAATTGTTTAGAGATTATGAGCGGTAAGAAAGAAATGACTCCGAATAGAGTTGTGAACTGGCCATTCAGAACTTTATAGTGAGGATTTTCCTTCTAAACCTAGTTATGGTGAAAAGAGAAAGAAATGAGAAAGAAAAAGAAAAAAAAATATTACCATGGGTTTTGTTATCTAAATTATTACTATTAAACCAGTCATTAATTTAGGGACGCCGCACTTGAGTGCCCACCTGGCTGTAGCCATGACTAATTTTGCATGTTGTTTTCAAATCATCATTGTCACGTGTGCCTTATGGAATAATATGGAAGTTCAGCCCGAAATCGACACCTTGACACCCAAATTTGATTCGCCCCAGATATCAAGATTGGGTTCCCACGATAAAAGACCCCATTGAAACTACAACCTTAGACCTTTTTGAACCTTGGCCTATAAAAAAGAATCCTCATTCCTTCCCCGAAGCAAAGGACAGCGGAATCTCCTCAAGGGAGAGCGAATAGAATGCTAAAACCCGATTTCCCAAAGAAAGGGATAGGGAAGGAGAAGTGAAAAGAAAGAAAAGGAAGAAATGGAAAGAAAGAAAAAGATGAAAATAAAGAAAAGAACAAAAGAAAAGAAAGAAGGATTCCCGATCAAAGATCGAAAGGAAGTAAAAAGGGAAAAGAGGTAATTCTCGATCAATGAAAGAAAGAGAACGAAAGATCTTTAGACCAGATAAATTTTCAGCAAGGTAAGGGACTGCTGGCAAAGGAAAACCCATTTTTGGTGCCTCTTCCTTTCAGATTGCCATTCAAAGTCATTCTCGACTGACGATATCCCACCCCACATGAACAAAGAGGAAAAGACCGAAACACCCAGCTTCCTCTCCAAAAAACACTACCCTCGAGAAAATCCTATTGGTCCGTCATCGTACGTTTGATCTTTGATTCGATAGGAAGTCGTGTGCAAAATAGAGTCATGGTGCAGTTATGGTTTGGGAATAGGATAAAACACTTGCCTTGTGAGTTTTATACACTATGAGTGATTTATTTTCAGCTTAGCCCGATGTCTCCCCTGCATGTTCATTTAAAAGCTAAAAGTTGACGTCCTGCCCTTCATTCTTGGTTACAAGGAAGATTACCCTTGGCACAAGTATATTGTTTCTCTAAGATATAGTGCTCTCGCGAATGATTTATTTTTCTTTACAAAAAGCATGTTTGACTTTCAAGTGGAAAAACCCGGTGGACCGTTCGGTCCCGCCAACCCCCTTTTTTTCGGAGCCCCATGAATGTTATTGCCTAGCGCTGTTCATGTGTCCTCCACCTTCGAGTTTGGAGCTAAGTTTCATGATTGCCTAAGTGCGGACCCTCAAGGCAATCCTCCATTCTCCCCCTTTTTCGGAGCCCCATGAATGTTATTGCCTAGCGCTGTTCATTTGTCCTCCACCTTCGCGTTTGGAGCTAAGTTTCATGATTGCCTAAGTGCGGACCCTCAAGGCAATCCTCCATTCTCCCCCTTTTTTCGGAGCCCCATGAATGTTATTGCCTAGCGCTGTTCATGTGTCCTCCATCTTCAAGTTTGGAGCTACGTTTTATGATTGCCTAAGTGCGGACCCTCAAGGCAATCCTCCATTCTCCCCCTTTTTTTTCGGAGCCCCATGAATGTTATTGCCTAGCGCTGTTCATGTGTCCTCCACCTTCGAGTTTGGAGCTAAGTTTCATGATTGCCTAAGTGTGGACCCTCAAGGCAATCCTCCATTCTCCCTCCTTTTCGGAGCCCCGTGAATGTTATTGCCTAGCGCTGTTCATGTGTCCTCCACCTTCGAGTTTGGAGCTAAGTTTCATGATTGCCTAAGTGCGGACCCTCAAGGCAATCCTCCATTCTCCCCTTTTTTCGGAGCCCCATGAATGTTATTGCCTAGCGCTGTTCATGTGTCCTCCACCTTCGAGTTTGGAGCTAAGTTTCATGATTGCCTAAGTGCGGACCCTCAAGGCAATCCTCCATTCTCTCCCTTTTTTTTCGGAGCCCCATGAATGTTATTGCCTAGCGCTGTTCATGTGTCCTCCATCTTCGAGTTTGGAGCTAAGTTTCATGATTGCCTAAGTGCGGACCCTCAAGGCAATCCTCCATTCTCCCCCTTTTTTCGGAGCCCCATGAATGTTATTGCCTAGCGCTGTTCATGTGTCCTCCACCTTCGAGTTTGGAGCTATGTTTCATGATTGCCTAAGTGCGGACCCTCAAGGCAATCCTCCATTCTCCCCCTTTTTTTTCGGAGCCCCATGAATGTTATTGCCTAGCGCTGTTCATGTGTACTCCACCTTCGAGTTTGGAGCTAAGTTTCATGATTGCCTAAGTGCGGACCCTCAAGGCAATCCTCCATTCTCTCCCTTTTTTTTCGGAGCCCCATGAATGTTATTGCCTAGCGCTGTTCATGTGTCCTCCACCTTCGAGTTTGGAGCTAAGTTTCATGATTGCCTAAGTGCGGACCCTCAAGGCAATCCTCCATTCTCCCCCTTTTTTCGGAGCCCCATGAATGTTATTGCCTAGCGCTGTTCATGTGTCCTCCATCTTCGAGTTTGGAGCTACGTTTCATGATTGCCTAAGTGCGGACCCTCAAGGCAATCCTCCATTCTCCCCCTTTTTCGGAGCCCCATGAATGTTATTGCCTAGCGCTGTTCATGTGTCCTCCATCTTCGAGTTTGGAGCTATGTTTCATGATTGCCTAAGTGCGGACCCTCAAGGCAATCCTCCATTCTCCCCCTTTTTCGGAGCCCCATGAATGTTATTGCCTAGCGCTGTTCATGTGTCCTCCATCTTCGAGTTTGGAGCTAAGTTTCATGATTGCCTAAGTGCGGACCCTCAAGGCAATCCTCCATTCTCCCCCTTTTTCGGAGCCCCATGAATGTTATTGCCTAGCGCTGTTCATGTGTCCTCCATCTTTGAGTTTGGAGCTATGTTTCATGATTGCCTAAGTGCGGACCCTCAAGGCAATCCTCCATTCTCCCCCTTTTTTTTCGGAGCCCCATGAATGTTATTGCCTAGCGCTGTTCATGTGTCCTCCACCTTCGAGTTTGGAGCTAAGTTTCATGATTGCCTAAGTGTGGACCCTCAAGGCAATCCTCCATTCTCCCCCTTTTTCGGAGCCCCATGAATGTTATTGCCTAGCGCTGTTCGTGTGTCCTCCACCTTCGAGTTTGGAGCTAAGTTTCATGATTGCCTAAGTGCGGACCCTCAAGGCAATCCTCCATTCTCCCCTTTTTTCGGAGCCCCATGAATGTTATTGCCTAGCGCTGTTCATGTGTCCTCCACCTTCGAGTTTGGAGCTAAGTTTCATGATTGCCTAAGTGCGGACCCTCAAGGCAATCCTCCATTCTCTCCCTTTTTTTTCGGAGCCCCATGAATGTTATTGCCTAGCGCTGTTCATGTGTCCTCCATCTTCGAGTTTGGAGCTAAGTTTCATGATTGCCTAAGTGCGGACCCTCAAGGCAATCCTCCATTCTCCCCCTTTTTTCGGAGCCCCATGAATTTTATTGCCTAGCGATGTTCATGTGTCCTCCACCTTCGAGTTTGGAGCTATGTTTCATGATTGCCTAAGTGCGGACCCTCAAGTCAATCCTCCATTCTCCACCTTTTTGGAGCCCTATGAATGTCATTGCCTAGCGCTGTTCATGTGTCCTCCATTATCAAGCGTGGAGCCTCTGGTGATTGGGAAATATGTTCTTCTTTTGTTTTCCGGATTGGTTCCTTCGCCAAACATGTGTATATGTGTATATGTATATTATATTTGTTGTTCTTGTTGTTGTTTGTATTTTGTTTTGTGTTGTACAGCAAAAAAAAAAGAAGGAGTAGAGACAAGAATCGTCTTCACGGAAAGGGCAGGATGGACGAAATCAGTGTCTTATCTTTGCTTTCCTCTTATCTCCGATGAGAGGTAAGTAAAGAGGGGCAACTGTCATACCCTAATTTCGTCCGGGGATTATAATTTGATGATATACAACCATTGATTGGCCGCTTCGAGATATTTGGCACCCTTTGTTGCACAATATGTGAAGTCCCGAGACGTGCCGAAAATCAAAAGGAAGTAGGCTTACGCGATCCGTGAAAATTCCGTGATGTGACAGAAATCGAAAGGAGGTATTTTTCGCAATCCGTGAGTTTTCGTAACTTCTTCGAAAGCTAAAAAAGGGTAAATACATAATCCGTAAGGATTCGTAACCTTGCGGAAGAAAAATAAGTATCGTTACGAAATTCGTAAAGTTTCGTAACGTTACGGAAAAAGAATTACCAAAAAAGGTAAAGAGAGGGTGCATTTAGTAAAAAGGGGGGGGGGTACAAATAACAATCAGGCCCACTTGGGCCTTCCAGATTCTTCCTCCAGAAGGCTGTTGCTTCTGGAGGAAGCAACCTTGCTCGCCTGGGTGAGCTGGGTGGCAAGCTCCTCCCCTATTTTGCCATAAATAGGGGGAGGAGTGAAGGGAGAAGGGGTTCAGCCTTCTTGGCACTTCTCTTTCTCTCAAAATTGTTGAGGAAAATTATTTCCGTGAAGAAAATCCAAGCAGAGGTGTTTCCGTAACGTTTCCGTAACGCTTCCGTGAGTAATTACGCGAAGATTCTCGACCGTTCTTCAACATTCATCGTTCGTTCTTCGTTTTCTTCAGTCTTCAACGGGTAAGTACCTCAAACCGAGCTTTTCAATTCATTCTATGTACCCGTGGTGGTCCACATTTTGTTTCATGTATTTTTATTCTCGTTTTCATTCACTTTTTATACCCGCTTTTGACGTGCTTAAGTAATTTATTTAAGTCATTTCTCGCCTAATCTAAAAATAAAATAAATTTCCACCGATCATTTGAATTGTATCATCCGTTAATTTCGATTAAAATGAATTTCGACCGTTCGGTCGTGCCGTAACCACGTTGGAAATAAAAAAAGAGGTAAAATAATAATATAATAATCAAAAAATACCTTTTAGTAAAAAAATCGAAAAATCAATCGGACGTTTTCTCTTTGGGATTTCTCATTCTTAATTGAATTGACTAATAACTAAAGCGAAACTAAGGCTAAAATCAACTCGCCTAGTCAAGCTCGTCCACAAAAAATAGGGTTTTGAAAGTTTATCATTTCAGTTTCTTACCAAGTAAAATGGATCATTTTTAAGGTCCAACGCCTTAAAATGATCACCCTTCAAGTAAAAAGAATCACTTGATTCACGCATAAGAAAGAACTACGTAGGTCTGATTTCCTCTTCGATGGAGGGTACGTAGGAGCGAAAGCCCCGCTTTTGTCGACCTCAAAAAATAAAAAGAAATATAAGTTAAGGTAATACAATTTCCACAATTCTAAAAATTAGGCTGTTGTCCTTTGAGACAAACGTGAGAGGTGCTAATACCTTCCTCAAGCGTATATACAACTCCCGAACTTAGAATTTTCATTTTGATCGGTTTCCTTCGGTTTTTCCGACGTTTTCCACAAATAAACATTGGTGGCGACTCCGCGCATCATTCCTCCTTTGGAAAGCGCACCCGTGAGCCTCGCCTTTGCTCGCCCGCAAAAGGGCACGTTGCGACACCTTCCACTATCCAACTTGTTGCAAAAGGAGGTGGAGTTTGACTTTAATGATAAATGCAAAGAGGCCTTTCATTGCCTCAAAAGAGCACTGACTACCTCCCCTATCATTCAGGCACCTGATTGGACAAACCCATTTGAGCTAATGTGCGATGCATCCAATTTCACATTGGGGGTTGTCCTTGCTCAAAAGATCTCCTCACTTCAGCTTACTTCTTTTCCACGATGACGTAGGGAGTTTTTCTTTTCCTATCTCCTTTACTTTTATTACATTTGTCTGATTCTATTTGATGGTTTAATTGCTTTTAATCTTTTACTTGTGCTACATTGAGGACAATGTGTTGTTTAAGTATGGGGGGAGTGTTCTTTGGTTTTGCTAGTTATGTTAGTTTTGTTAATTTTGTTAGTTGTGTTAAATTTGTTAATTTTGTTAGTTGGGTTTCTAGTTTAATATTTTAGGTCAATTTTGTTTGCATGTACAACTTTGCATATTTTTCTTTGAATTATAGGATATGTTCAAGTAATGGGTAATTGTTTTGAAAATAAAAGTCTCTTGACATTTTGTGATTTGAAATCCTTGTTTTTCCTCTACATGTCATGATAGTTTTGAAAGCTCAATTTGAAAGTGATAAGTTTACCTTTGTGAGAATTTGAGCCATCCATCATCATAATCATTTGGTGTGTTTTGCCCCATTGATTGCTTGCACAATAGCCTTGGCTTGATTCTTGTTGATGCTTCCTAATTCACATGCATATTTGGAAATGATTTAGGCAATTTTGTTCTTATAAGCCTCTAGCCAAATGGATCTACCTTGAATTAATTCCTTTGATAGCCCTTTTGAGCCTTGTTTCCCTTTCCTTGTTTTGAAGCTCACTACAAGCCTTAAGTGAAAAACCATGATATCACCTTACCCTTAAGGAATTTTGGAGCTTTGGAATTGTTTTGGGAATAAGTGTGGGGGGGTTTTTTTGGATAACATGTTTTGTTGGCTATGCTTCATGATGTATTTTTGAGCAATACTGATGTACATTGTATATGGGTTAAATGTTGGACATGTTGCTGAATGATATGCTAGTTCTCAAATGCTACTGCTAAAAAAAAAAGAGAAAAATAATTTTGCAGAAAAAAAATAATTTCAAGTTAAATCAATTCGAAAAAAAAAGCAATAAAGTTGAGTGAATAAGATCTTAAATGGAAAAAGAATGACGAGACTCTTGGCTCTACTCTTTGCGTTTAAAATTTTATCTTTAGGTTTTCTTATTTTTTTTCTTAATATGCACTTATTCCCCATTGCTCCTCTATTCCTTTGGGATTTAGCTACTTATTCCATACTTTTCCCTACCTTGTCCTTGGCCCCATTACAATCTTAAAAGACCTTTTGATCCTCATGTGCTTGTGTTTATGGGTTGATTGTCAATTTTAGAATCTTGCCAAGTTTATGTGGTGTTGGTTTTCATGGGTGCTTTGAGGGTAAATAGTAGCCTAGACACTTGAGAGATAGAGTGTATATCTTGTGAGGCTTTCTCACTTTTCATTCTTGAGTTGATTAACTATTTTGCCATGATTGGGTTGCTTGGATGATTTTCACGAATATCTTGACTCTTTGGATCTCTTCATGTTAGATGTTACCCATTCCTTTCATTCCTTGATTTTCATTGAGAAATATGTAAATGTTTTTGTTTGTCTCTCTTTGATATCCTTGGATTTTGTTCTTTGTTTCATTTTGCCCAGGAGTGCAAAAGGCTAAGTATGGGGGGTTTTGATGTGCCATTATTTTCTCCTATTTCTTAACCCTTTTTGCACCATTTTAATTACTGATTAGTCTTAATTGTCAAATTAATTATGCAGTTTTATCATTTGGGCCTATTGGACTAATTTTGTGTTTTTAATTTAATTTCAGGAGAATTATAAGCAATTGGGCTTGAACCCAGAATTGGGCTTGGACTTGAAGAGAGCAGACAGTTTTATCAAATCTTATCTTATCTAGATTTTTATCTAATCTAGATATTATTTCATCTAGATCTTATCTTATTTTATTTAGATTTTATTTTATTTATGGGCTTGGACTTAAAACAGATTTGTAAGCTTTGGGGATGAAAACTATATAACAACACCAAGGTTCTAGTTTAGGCTCTCCTCTTCTCTCCTCTCCTCTCTCCTGTTTTTTGTTTTTAGTTTTAGGCTTTTCTTCTTTTAGACACTTTTTCGTTTTGCAATTCCAATTTTTACTTTTCGTTTCAACAATAAAATTTCATTCTTCAATCTATAATTTCGTTCTCTATTGATTAATGGAAGGCTAAGTCTCTAGTGTTGTTTTCTCTTGAGGATCAAGCACAGTTCTCTTTGAGGTTCTATTATTACTATTAAATTCTGTTCAATTATTCCTCTTCACTAATTACTTTGAATTTGTTGCTATTAATTCATGCATGCTTAGTGCTTGATTAATTGTCTTTGCGCTTAATTTATGTTCATGCTTAATGATGGTTTATGATTAATTGGTGTATGTGTTGCTTAATCACATAATGAATGCCTTATGTTAAATTTCGCTTAGTAATTTAATTTAGGGTTGGATTAAGTGGTTCAATTGATAAAGGATAAACTCTCGTAACCTAGGATAAGAGACTTGCTTGTGAATCAAGGGGAAACAACGTGTTTTAATTCTGATATTTTATAATTCACATCTATTCACTGTTTAATTTACAAAAGCAAACAACTCCCCCCCAATTCGTTACTATTTTCCTACTATTTGTTATGAACAATTGGTTTATCATTGCTCATTGGTAAACGACCTAGGATCACTTCCTAGTTACTGCATTTTAATGTTTATTTGATTCGGGTACGACCTCGATCAACTACTATAAATGTCTTGACCCCTCATGATCATGGTTTTCTTTGTGGGGCATTGAGAGGCAATGTGACCTCTCCCAAGACATTTGAAGCATTTAATGTTTCTAGTCCTTTCTAGTCTTAGGGGTGTATTTCTCTATGGTCTTACCCTTATCTTCCTTGGGTTTTGAAGGTGCAGCCCCCAAAATTCCATGGATAAGAGTCAGAGCCATAAGATTTTGAAGAAGGCTTCCTTTTAAGTTGTTGCTCCACTCTTATACAAAGTTGGACTAGCTCATCTAGGTCCCTATATGGAAGGAGTTCAACCTTGTCCCTCACTTCCATATTAAGCCCACTAAGGAACCTAGCTATGCTTGTTCTTTCCTCCTCCCTAAGTCCAGCTCTTAAAAAGAGTAGTTCCATTTGTTATCTATATTCTTCAACACTCATACTCCCTTGTCTAAGCCTTTGGAGCTTGTCCATAAGCTCCCTTTCATTGTAGGAGGGAATGTGCCTCTTCCAAAGGGCGCTCTTAAGATCATTCCAATACTCTACTAGAGGATCCCCATGAATCCTTCGTTCCCTAACAAGGGAAGTCCACCAATAAAGGGGATACCCTTGAAAACTAAGGGTAGCCAATGGAACTTTTCTCTCTTCGCTAATATGATGGCAAACAAAGAGTTGTTCAACCTTCATTTCCCAATCTAAGGAGGCCTCAACATTATCTTTTCCATGGAAATATGGGAGGCTAATGTTAACTTGTTGAGGCCTTCTATCTTTTTCTCTTCTTTGGGAGTGATGTTTAGTATGTGAACTATTGCGCCCTCTATAATAGTCGCTAAGTTCTTCACTTAAACTCTTGCAAGAGTCATGATTACTATAGGAGACATGTTTTTCTCTTTTCATTTCTTTCTTTATCTTTCTTCTTTCTTCCTCTCTTATTTTCTCTCTTTCATCTTGACTTATTTCTTCCACTCTTTTTTTACCTTTTTCTTTTCTCTCTTGTTTTTCTTTCCACAACTTAAGGGATCTCAACTCATCTAATATCTTATACAAGGGGTCCTTAGGAGTAGAACCCTCACCATTAACACTAGATGAAAAATGAAGACTCATGTTGGTTCCTAAGCTATGCTTCTTTCTTGTTGGGGGTTTGAAAACAAAAGGTAAAAGAAACTATGGTTGAAACTAGCCAAAATAAACACTAAAAGAGGTGTGAAAGATAAGGTAACAACTAATTGGTAAAAGGCAAGCTATATAGGTGGTTTGACAATGGAAGGTAAAGGAAATAAGCTATGAAAGTAAGCAAGAAATGTAAACTAGACAAATCCTAAGAGTGTTTGGATGACCACATTTAAGGTTCCCAACAAAACACTGACAATCCTAAGGGAAAATTGCCTAAAATTATTACACACAAATGGAAGTAGGGTGACCTATTGGAGGCTCCCAACATACTTCCAATGAAAGGCCTTGTTGTTACAAAATTTGAAAGCAATGAAAGTAAGTAAATTGTCAATTACAAAATTACAACAAGGTCCTTAATTTTGGTGGTTGTTCTCTCTTTGGTGATTCACTCAATTTGGAGTGCTTCTTAGTCCAATAACTCTTATGGTGGTTATCCCCTTGTTTCTTGACTCAAATTCTTCAAGGGATGACACCAATCCTCCTTTCCAATTCCCTATATGGCAACTCACAAACAAGGAAACAAAGCGAAAAGCAATAACCAAAGACCCCAAAAATGAAATGAAAGCTAAACCAATAGAGTTTTAACAAGACAAATTTTCAGGGATTTTTCAACAATTAAAGCAATGAAAAGCACATAAAAGCAAGCTAGGACTCAAAGAGAAACCTAGAATGGCTCTAGAGTAGAGTAAAAAAGCTAAAATAAAAAGACTCAAGAAACCTCTAGTTTTGGAACTTTTTTTCACACTAATTTTCAATTGAAATTTCAAAACTAGGATTGGTATAAAATAGGCACCAATTATAGAACAAATTTTGAGCCAAAACAACAAGCACACTTCCCTTTCACTTTTTTTTCCTGGACACTGATTTTTCTGCCAACTTGTGTGATTTTTCTTATTTTTTTCCTTTAATCCAAATAGCTTGGTTCTTTTTTCATAATTTTGGTCCAGATGTCTAGCAAATTCAGTAAAAATTTCAGCTCAAAACACGTAGTGACCAATTCCCAGTAATTTATATAAGTTCGTATGTTCAAGCTGCCAGCACCAGCGATTTCAATCTAGAAATCAAGAGTAGTGTTTATGTTGCTTAAGGCTTGGATAGTTACAATTTGTGTTTGATTATGCTCAATTATCTTGAATAACACAATTCAAGAGAGCTTAAGACTTATTTTGATTCACAAATCCAGCCACAACTCAGCACCACAACTCAACTTCATCATAGGCATCATGTAGGAAACTTAGAAAACAAAAAAAAAAGAGTTCAACAACAAGACTACTTCTAGGAATTGATTTAGAACATGTTATGAACTAAATAACATGCATGAATTAGACTCAAAATTCAAAAATATAGGCTAAGAATGACAAGAATAAATGAACAAATGTATCTAGAATTCAATCAACAATATAAAAATTCAACGCAAACTTAGAACATAATGTGACAATTACTATGACTAAACATGACTCTAAGACAACATGGATTAAGTGATTTACACTTAGATTTTTGTGTTTTTTTCTAATCAATATTTTGGAAGAAAATTTAGATATAAGGTTCAGCACAAGAATATTATGAATGAAAAATGATAGAACCTAAAATCAAAACAAAAACATGATTCAAGAGTAGATCTACAAAATTTGAACCATAGAAATGCAAGACCAAGTGTAGATTTAATATTTAATTGGTTAATTTTTTTTGAATCTACTCTAAAAAGCACCAAAACACAAGACAATGGAAGATATACATAGAGGAAGCAAAAGAACATCACCTAGATGAAGATGCTCTTGATACCACATGATGTAGCTCCACGTGGAGCTTGTAGGCCTTGGATCTTCTTCATCAATGGAGTCCTTTGCTTCTTGAAGATGAATGACAGCGGAATGGAGAAGGAAGAAAGATGATTGGAGACGCCACTTCAAGGAGAAGATGAGTCAAGAAGAAGCTCACCACTATAGTGTCGCAACCTACCCTTCGGCGGGAGGGCGACGCGAGACTCACAGGTGTGTCTTCCAAGAAAGGAAAATGCGCGGAGTCGCCACCAACGTTTATTCGAGGAAAACGTTGGAAAAATCGGAAAAGACGTGGTCTAGGAACTTTAAGTGTGAAAGGTTCGGGAGTTGTATTTACGTACGGGGAAGGTATTAGCACCCCACGCGTTCGTCACAAGGGACGACGGTCTTTAATCGAGTGTGCAAACATGACTTCGATTTGTGTTTTTTTTCTCTTTTATGCTTTTTATATTTTTTATCTTTTTGTGGTCAACAAGGGTGTTTCCCTTGCTCCTACGTATTCCTCAATTGTGGTAAGGAAATCAGACCTACGTAGTTCTTCGAGAACTAAACGTTGGTTAAGTTGTTTTTATCTTTTTTGCAAGATATATTGTGACCAAACAAAAAGTCATTTAAGGCGTTGGACCATTTAAATGATCTTTTGATTCTTTTGAAAGGAGAGAAAACATTAAGGCATTGGACCATTAATGATCTCTTGGTTTTTTTAAAAGAAGTGACAAAGTTATTTTTATGGACAAAGCTTGATTTATGAGTTGATTTTAGCCTTAGTTTCACTTTGGTTATTAGTCAATTCAATTAAGAAAAAATCTCAAAGAAAAGCGTCCGATTGATTTTTTTGATTATTTTATTCAAAGATATTTTGATCATTTTATTATTATTTTGCCTCTTTTGGTTTTAAACGTGGTTACGGCGTGAAAGACCGGTTGGATTTTATTCTAACAAAGATTAAATGATATTACAACTCAAATGATCGGTGGAAACTCATTTTTTTATTGATTAGGCAAGAAAACGGCATAAATAAAATGGTTAAAGCACGTCAAAAGGGGGTACGGAAAGCAAACAAAATAAAAATAAAAGCACGTGAAACAAGTGGGGACCACTAAGGGTACATAGAAGGAATTGAAAGGTTCGATTTCAGGAACTTACCGGTTGAAGACCGAAGAACGATAAAGAACGGTGGAAAATCTTCATGAAATCGCTCACAGAAACGTCTCAGAAGCGTTACGGAAGCGCCTCGGCTTGGATTTTCTTCACGGAAACAATTTTTCTCACTAATTTCAAGTGAATCCTAAATACCAGGAGGGTTGAACGAATTTACTCTGCCCTCTTTCCCTTATTTATAGGGGAAAAGAGGGAGGTGGTTGCCGCCCAGCTCGCCCAGGCGAGCTCAGCTCACTCAGGCGAGCTCAGCTCACCCAGGCGAGCTGGGTTGCTTCCACCAAAAGGCACCACCTTCTGTTGGAACACCCTGGAAGGTCCAAATGGGCCTGGTAGCTATTTGCACACCCCTTTTTACTAAATACACCCCCTTTTGCTTTTTTTGTTGATTCTTTTTCTGTAACGTTACGGAACTTTAAGAATTACGTAACGATACTTGTTTTCTTTCCGTAATGTCATGAAACTTTACAGATTACGCAACCACCCCCTCTTTGACTTCTGGAATGTTACGGAACTTTACAGATTGTGCAACAATGCTTCCTTTCGACTTCCGGTATGTCGCGAAACTTCACGAATTGCCTAACAATGGGTGTTAAGTACCCCGAAGCAGTCAAGTGAAGGTTGCATGCCACCAAACAAATGGTCTCCGAACGAAATTAGGGTACGACAGTTCCCCTCTTTACTTATCTTTTCTTGGAGATAAAAGCAAAGTAAAGATAAGACACTAATTTCGTTTTAGCGGAACGTCATTCGGTCGGTCAATATCCCCGCCAGCGGAACCTATCATTCAGAAAGAAATAAAAGGCATCAGAAGCATCAACAAACTTCAGTGCCATGAAAGCGACAAAGTTGGACAACCACGACACTTCCCTTCTCCATTGCACTCGATCGTCCCTACCCAGTAGAAAAGAATCTCACGCGTCGCCAGGCTCGAATGTTTCCGGACGACGAGAGTAAAACCTGTAAAAATTTTGAAAATAGTCAGAACCGAACGACCAACATCATCCTGATGCCATCGAATTCGTTCCCCTCGGTTGACGAAAGGTGCAGATGACCATAAGGTATCTCCGCCTGCCACCTGACTCGCTGTCCCTGGATGGCAAAAGGTGCAGAAGACGATGTTAGTCTCTGCGCGTCAACGGGCTCATTTGCCCCTGGTTGACGAAAGGTGCGGGTGATCATAAGGTAACCCCGCATGTCACCTGACTTTACGGGTTAGGACGACAAAAGGCGCAGAAGAAGATGTTAGTCTCTGCATGCAATCGTGCTCTGGGTCTGATGGATAGCGAAAGAATGTTTATACGGATAACCACTTGGGTATTTTCGCCTGCCCCCTAACTTCACGGGTTAGTATTGATAGAAATTGATGGTGCAGAGAAATTGCTTGTGTATCTCCGCACGTCACCTGACTTCAGGGTCAGTGTGACAGAAAGCGCAGAAAATGACGTAAATATCTGCATGTCAACGGGCTCGGATTGCGATTGACAAAGGGTGCAGAAGACGACGTTAGTCTCTTCGCGTCAACGGGCTCGTTTGCCCCTGGTTGATGAAAGGTGCGGGTAACCATAAGGTAATCCCGCATGTCACCTGACTTCACGGGTCAGGACGACAAAAGGTGCAGAAGACGATGTTAGTCTCTGCATGCTATCGTGCTCTGGGTCTAACAGATAGTGAAAGAATGTTTATACAGATAACCACTTGGGTATTTCCACCTGCCCCCTAACTTCACGGATTAGTATTGATAGAGATTGATGGTGCGTGGTAGACGACGTAAGTCTCTGCGTGTCAACGGGCTCGGACTGCGATTGACAAAGGGTGCAGAAGACAACGTTAGTCTCTGCGTGTCAACGGGCTCGGAAATCAGTTGAGCGATGTGCATACTTACCTATGTCATGATGGCGTGACCTTGCTGGGGGGACGGGCACCCGGTAGGACTGACAGAGGCCCATAACCAGAGCTGGAAACCCCAGGGCCCTATTGAGCTCCTCCAGGTTCGCTGGGTGTCTTGTGGGCGTGATCCCTACAAGTAGTAGATGGCTTCAGAAATCAGTTGAACCATATGCATACTTACCTATGTCGGGACGGCACAGACCAACTGATACTTCTGCCAAGTCGTTGCGATATGTGAAGATGATTCGCCAAGTGGGTCGGAGTTGGTACGACCATGCCCTCCTGGTTTCCGACTAGGAAATTGGCGAGTGGAGGAACGCCCGGACATTTACGCAACAAGCATAATGTAACCCTTTGTGGCTTTTAAACTCTACAGTTGGGCCTAGGCTTTAGAGTTTTATTTTGTTAAGGCTTTATGTCTTTTGTTCCTAGAATTATAAAATAAAAGATCTTTCTTCATCTGTTCCTATGTCTCTATGCATTCTTATCCATTTGCATGTTTATTTCTTTATGTTTAACGCCAGATCCGACGACAAGTCCCTCGAAGGTACTAATACCTGGGACCCGACCATCGATTTCGAGAAAGAAACAAATCAAACGGAGGATAAAGAGGACGAGGATGTGGGACTTCCCCCAGAGTTGGAGAAGATAGTCGCCCATGAGGACCAAGAAATTGGGCCTCATCAAGAAGAGGCAGAACTAGTGAACTTAGGAACCGGCAGTGGGAAAAAGGAAGTAAAGATAGGCACGAGTATGACCACACCCATCCGTGAAGAATTGACAGCCCTACTGAAAGACTACCAATACATCTTTGCTTGGTCGTACCAAGATATGCCCGGTTTGAGTTCTAACATTGTACAACACCGATTACCTCTAAATCCCGAGTGTCCCCCGGTAAAACAAAAACTGAGGAGGATGAAACCCGAGACATCCTTGAAAATAAAAGAAGAGGTGAAGAAACAATTTGACGTTGGTTTTCTGGCAGTCGCTCGGTACCCAGAATGGGTTGCCAACATTGTACCAGTTCCTAAAAAGGATGGGAAGGTGCGAATATGTGTGGATTATTGGGATTTGAATCGAGCCAGTCCCAAAGACAATTTTCCTTTGCCGCACATCGATATCCTCGTGGATAATACGACCAATTTCGCTTTGTTTTCCTTTATGGACAGGTTCTCCGGTTACAATCAGATAAAAATGGTGCCGGAGGATATGGAAAAGACTACCTTCGTCACCCTATGGGGGACGTTATGCTACAAGGTGATGTCCTTTGGACTCAAGAATGTTGGGGCAACTTATTAACGGGCTATGGTAGCTTTGTTCCACGATATGATGCACCAAGAGATCGAGGTCTATGTGGACAACATAATTGCCAAATCTAAGACCGAGGAGGAAAACCTTGTCAACCTTCGGAAGTTGTTCGAAAGGCTTAGGAAGTATCAATTGAGGTTGAATCCCGCTAAGTGCACTTTTGGGGTCAAATCAGGGAAATTGCTAGGTTTCATCGTAAGCCAGAAAGGGATAGAGGTGGACCCCGAAAAGGTGAAGGCCATCCTTGAAATGCCGGAACCCCGTACCGAGAGGCAAGTCCGAGGTTTCCTGGGACGTTTGAATTATATTGCCAGATTCATATCACAGCTCACTGCTATTTGTGAGCCGTTGTTCAAACTCTTACGCAAAAACCAAACCGCCCGTTGGAATGAGGATTGTCAAGAGGCATTTGGGAGGATCAAAAAGTGTCTCATGAATCCTCCTGTGCTTATGCCATCGGTACCCGGAAGGCCTCTCATCTTGTATATGACGATTTTGGACGAGTCGATGGGATGTATGCTGGGGCAACATGACGAGTCTGGGAAGAAAGAGCGCGCTGTCTACTACTTGAGTAAGAAGTTCATAGCCTGTGAAATGAATTACTCCCTGCTCGAAAGAACATGTGCTTTAGTCTGAGCATCCCACCATCTAAGACAATACATGCTGAGCCATACCACCTGGTTGATATCCAAGATGAACCCGGTTAAGTACATCTTTGAGAAGCCTGCTCTCACAGGACGGATCGCCCGGTGGCAAGTTTTGCTATCCGAGTTTGATATAGTTTATGTCACCCAAAAGGCGATAAAAGGAAGTGCCTTAGCAGATTATTTGGCTCAGCAGCCTCTCAACGACTATCAGCCCATGAATCCCGAGTTCCCGGATGAGGACATCATGACCTTGTTTGAGGAAAAACTAGACAAAGATCGGAACAAATGGACTGTATGGTTTGATGGGGCGTCAAACGTTCTAGGCCATGACATTGGAGCAGTATTGGTCTCTCCAGACAATCAATGTATACCTTTCACAGCCAGGCTGGGGTTTGACTGCACCAACAATATGGCTGAGTATGAAGCGTGTCTCCTGGCCGTCCAGGTGGCAATTGACTCTAATGTCAAACTGCTCAAAGTGTACGGGGACTCAGCACTGGTGATTCACTAGCTGAGAAGGGAATGGGAAACTAGAGACCCCAAGTTGATACCCTACAAAGCCTATATCAAGGAGTTGGCTGATTCCTTTGATGAGATCTCCTTCCATCACGTTCCTCGGGAGGAAAATCAAATGGCGGATGCGCTTGCTACTCTGGCATCCATGTTCCAGCTAACACCGCATGGGGACCTACCATACATTGAGTTCTGGTGTCGTGGCAGACCCGCGCATTGTTGTTACGTGGAAGAAGAACGGGACGGTAAGCCATGGTATTTCGATATCAAGCGGTTCATTGAAAGCAAAGGATACCCATAGGGGGCTTCCGACAACGATAAAAGAACATTAAGGAGATTGGTGACCGGTTTCTTCATGAGCGGGAGCATACTATATAAAAGAAACCATGACATGACTCTCCTACGATGTGTGGATGCCAAAGAGGCAGACCACATGATCAAGGAGGTCCACGAGGGTTCGTTCGGAACGCACCCCAACGGGCATGCTATGGCCAGGAAAATCCTGAGAGCAGGTTATTACTGGCTCACCATGGAAAGTGATTGCTGCATCCATGTAAGGAAATGCCATAAATGTCAAGCGTTCGCGGACAATGTCAATGCTCCGCAACATCCTCTGAACGTCATGTCCTCCCCTTGGCCTTTTTCCATATAGGAGATAGACCTCATAGGGGCCATCGAACCCAAGGCTTCGAACGGTCATCGCTTCATTCTCGTGGCAATAGATTATTTCACCAAATGGGTCGAAGCAGCTTCCTACACCAATGTCACGAGGAGTGTAGTGGTCAGATTCATCAAGAGGGAGCTGATTTGTCGGTACGAACTCCCTAGAAAGATCATTACCGACAATGGTACCAATATGAATAACAAGATTATGTAGGAAATGTGCGCGGATTTCAAAATCCAGCATCACAATTCCACGCCCTACCGACCAAAGATGAACGGAGCCATGGAAGCATCCAACAAGAATATTAAGAAAATTATTCAAAAGATGACAATATCATACAAAGATAGGCATGAGATGTTGCCTTTTGCCTTGCATGGATGCCGAACTTCGGTACAAACTTCTACTGGGGCAACACCGTATTCCTTGGTTTATGGAACGGAAGCGGTACTCCCATTTGAAGTAGGGATCCCTTCTCAGAGGATACTAGCAGAATCAGGTTTGGAAGAATTGGAGTGGGCTCAAACACGCTACGACCAACTCAACCTTATCGAAGGTAAGCTTTTGACGGCCATGAGCCATGGGCGCCTGTATCAGCAAAGAATGAAGAATGCGTTCGACACGAAGGTGCACTTGCGCAAGTTCCATGAGGGGGACCTTGTGCTAAAAAAGATCTCCCATGCTGTTAAAGATAATTGAGGGAAGTGGGCCCCGAACTACGAAGGACCTTTCATTGTGAAAAGGGCTTTTTCCGGAGGGGCCCTGGTGCTTACCAACATGGATGGCGAGGAGCTACCTTTACCCATGAATTCGGATGTTGTCAAGCGATACTATGCTTACAATCTGGGGCAATTGAGGATATCGCTGCATGTTCTTTTATTTTTTGTGTGTATTCTTCTTGGTTTCCCCTAGGGATTCCCTTCTATTGTATATTTCTCGTCACAGTCTATAAAAAGAAGAGAACATGAGTTTGAGGTTTCAGTCATCACTTCGGGCTTTAAAACCATGTGCATTTTATGGTAACCTGAGCCTTTTTCGCTCAATCCACGGGATGCCCCAAAGCACTTAATTAAAACTTAACCTAAACCAGCTTTCACTAAAAAATTTTTGCGTTTGAAAACATTCATGCATACGCATACACATGCATATTTTGTCATAACAGGGGCAAAATCAACTGGCCGTGGTCAGATGCCAGGTTGAAGTTGGAGGCCGAAACCCATCAAGGTAAAACAGTAACGCGGCCACGGTTTACCACGCAATGTTGTTTCCTACTTTCAGGTACTTAGGGACGGACGCAAGTAGAGGCTACTGTTGTGTCTTTAAAGTAAATATTGGATATCCGCCCTGAGTGGGTTCGAGTAACCAAACGCTGCCCGTAGAAAGCCATACTTACGTCTCCCCTAAAAAAAAAGTGTAGGTTAGCTCACCTGGGCGAGCACCCCTGCACCTGCAAATATAAAAAACGAGGGAGGGGGAGTTTTCTGCACCCCAAAAACTTCCCCCCCTCATTCAAAAGCAAGACCCACAGATTTCACGAGTTTGCAGCCCTAGGGTCACCATTTTTCGCATTTTTGATTCCGTTTTGCGCTATTATTCATCTCCAACAAGTAAGTACCTCATTCTTGGGCTCTCTAGCTTTCCATTGATGTATTTTGGTGCTCTAAGTTGCATGTATTTGCTCAAAAACGTGAGGGATTTATCCTTGAATTGTTGCTTGTTTTTGTTGAATTGAGGGGTTGTAAGGGATGGCCTTAGGCCTAGGGTGCATTCTGGAGTAATGGGGCATGCCACATTGCCCCCATTCTCTTGATATTCATGCCTAAACATGCGCCCACCAAGTGCTCGGTGAAATGCCTCAACGACATATGATCATGGTTTTGTGAGCTTTGGACTGTGGGGCTGATTTATATGTATAAGGACAGCACGTAGAGGTTAAAATGAGTGCCCGAATGCGATTCTAGGCCTAGGAACCCAAGCTTTTAATTTCAATACAAGGAAGCATGACTTACGCCTAGGAATCTAAGTTTTGGTTTTGAATATAAAAAGGCATCAATATTAGGACATGTTTGAGAGGTTTTTATTAGAATTTAAATTTGGCTGCCCCATGAGGAATACCTTGCGCCTAGGTAGCATGGAAAATACCTTTCAACGGAATGTATATATGTGAATATATATAGCATGGAAATGCCTTGCAAAGTGTGTGAATATATGGCATAAAAATACCTTGCAAAGTGTGAATGTATAGCAAATAATGCATTTCAAAAATCTGTATATGTAGGATAGGTAGCGTAAAAATGCCTTTCAAAATATGTATATTTGTGGATAGGTAGCATAAGGAGCCTTTCAAAAAAATGTACCCATGTCAAAAATGGCACGAGAATGCTTCCCAAATCAATATATGATGTGGAATTGCCTTTCAAGTGTAGATAGATGACATGAAAGTTCCTTCTCAAATAAATGCAAGTGTGTGCATGACATGAGTTTGGCTCTCCAATGAGCATATATAAACAAATATGAAACAACAAAAATGTATATGTTAATAAAATACTCCAAATGTGCGTAGGTAGTTTGTGGTAGCAAAATACTTAGGATATGAACTTGTGTAATTTTGACACAATGCCTTGAGCATGCGTATATGTATTCTTTTCAAAAAAATATATATGTGTGGTAACTAGAATGTTTTGAATATCCTTGTATGTTGATATAAATAGTAGGATATTTTACGCATATGCACGTTCATAAATGTTTTACATTAAGGAAATGTGTGCACAAGTTTGTTCTAAATCGGAAAGATTAGCATGCCATTTTTGCTTTAAAATAAGCATTTTCTTGTAAACTAACTTTCCAAATGGTTGTCCCTGCAGGAAATGGCTCCGAGAAAGCTTTCCGCGAAAAGGTCTAGGAGGGACGCCGTGGCTGAAGGGACCAGTGTCGCCCCCGAGTTTGATAGCCACCGTTTCAGGAGCGCCGAGCACCAACAACGTTTTGAGGCCATCAAAGGATGATTGTTCCACCGAGAGAGACGCGTCCAGCTCAGGGACGATGAGTACACTGACTTTCAGGAAGAGATAGCTCACCGGCGCTGGACGTCGCTGGTCACTCCCATGGCTAAGTTTGACCCAGATATAGTCCTAGAATTTTATGCTAATACTTGGCCCACAGAAAAGGGAGTGCGGGACATGCGATCATGGGTGAGGGATTAGTGGATTCCCTTTGATGCAGACGCCCTCAGCCAATTCCTGGGTGACCCGCTGGTGTTAAAAGAACGCCAGGAGTGCGAGTTTAGTCAGAGAAGGAACAGGGCCGATGGTTTTGACGAAGAGGCCATTGCCCAGCTATTATGTATACTGGGTCAGCATTTTGCCCGGACCGCTGCAGGGAGGCGGGTGCGGATCATGCGCACCAGTATGACCACCTTGACACAGACGTGGATGACGTTGCTGCTTAGCAATGTCCTACCCAGTGATCATAACTCCAACCTTCCTCTACCAAAGTGTCAGCTGGTGTATGCCATCCTGACACGGATGAGCATCCATGTGGCTTAGTTGATTGCTGACGCCATCTATTTATTTGCAGGTATGCCACCCACCAGGCACCCTCTAGACCCAGATAAGTCTAACAGGGCCCTGGGGTTTCCAGCGTTGATCATGGGCCTCTACCAGTCATTCGGGGTTCCCGTCACACCTAGTAAGGTGATCCAGTCGCCGATCACCCGAGCCTTCATTGAGAAGTATTGCATGCCTAGGCAGGCGCAAGGTGATGCGCCACAGGCCGCAGATGCACCGCCGCCACCTCATCAGACTGATCCCGCTAGGTCATTAGGCATGGAGCGGTATCTACAACACTTGGTTTGCCAACAGGTGGCCAACCACCGGGGGCAAGTGCAGATACATGAGTGTCTCTACCAGCTCAGCCTCAGTCAGCAGGGCCAGGGTTTTGCTCCTTTTGCATGCCCTACTCCAGATCAGTTTAGGGCTGAGTTCGCATGGCTCGGAGATTGGCCCGAGGGACCAGACGAAGGAGGCACCTGCAGGAGCTCCCGACGATGCAGAGGACGCTCGCATGGATGAGGAGATGACAGACTTGCTCGGCTTCTTGGGAGGAAGCGGAGCCACGTGACCGAGGTCACCGCATTTTTTGACATTACTGTTTTTTGATTAGTTTGCTATTGAAATTTTTCTGTTATTGTCTATATTGCTGTTGACATTACTGTCTTCTGTTTTTCTTCATATGGTTACTAACATTACTATCATTATTGTTCGTTTCTGTTAGAAATTTTCGGCGTTATGGCTCTCAGTTATTTCGTCACCATTTTGCGACTTACCATTATCGTGCGTTTCTTGTTCACCTTGTGGTTAGACGTAAGTAGGTAGTGTGCGCCCTCGTCCGCACGACCTTTTCAGAGAGAAAAAGAGAAAAAAAAAAGAAAGAAGAGAGAGGAAATGAACAAATGATAAATAAATTAAAAAAGAAACAAAAGAGGAAAAGGAAAAGAGAGCAAGTAAGGAAAGAAAAAGAAGGAAGGAAAAAAGAAAATAATAAAAATAAAAAGTTGTCTAGCTAAAAAAACATGCTTGTGAAAAGAGATAAGTTCCAACTTTTCTTTGGAAAAAATTCACTGATCATAACCAGTTTTTGAAAAAAAAATGTGTGTACACATTTGAAGGGTAAATGCTGTGAAAGTTTTTCCGAACACCCAAAAATACACTCGGATGAATGCACAAATTGATAAAAGAACATATTTTGAAAACACTGGGTTGACTAAAATAGAAGAAATGAATCCTGAGCCCTAGCATAACATGACCAAAAATTCGACACTTGAGTGTCCACGTAGGTGCATGCATGACAAGTTTTGCATAAAATTTCCAAAATCATTGTTGCATTTGTGTCATGGAAATAATGTGGGACATTCCCTTTTATCCCTGAACCAGACCAGCACCCTGACATATATCATGTCCATCCATTCTACAAGCCTTGAGCCAAAGTCCCAACTCACCATAAACCTTGCCCTCAAAAGAAAACAAAAAAAGAAAAAAAGAAAAAAAGAGAAAAGGAGAAAAGGAAAGAAAATTCCCGATCAAAGATCGGAACAAAACAAAAGAAATATACATAAAGGTCTTTGGACCAGACAATATCTGAATAGTACAGAATTGTCACCAAGTAAACATGAAAAAGAAAAAGAAACCACGACCTAAAGTGGTCCTCTCCCTTTGATTACCAACCAAAATCTTGTGCGCTAGCAACTTTCTCGCCCCACACTAAACAAAAACAAAAAAGGAAAAGGAAAGAACACTCAAAGCCAAAATTCCCACAAAGAAACAAACCATTCCCAAGACAAAGTCCTATTGATCCATGATCACGCATGTAATCTTTGATTTGATAGGAAATGATTTGCAAAATCAAGTCATGACATACCTATGGTTCGAAATTAGGACGAAACACTTACCTGTGTGAGATTAATACACTTTGAGTGATTTTCTTCTATTTTTGTTGAACCGAGTGTTTCCTCTAAATGGTCATTTAGAAACGAAATGCTAACATCCAAAATCTCATTTGTGGTTATGAGAAGATTTCATCAGCATACTCCTCTTCCCCGGTAGACACATTGTTTTTCATCCGAAAAGCATATGTTGCTCTGATTAGTTGGAAGTTTTCTCTCTTTACTAAAGCATGTTTGCATTTTAGTGAAGAAAAGACCAAGACTATTTTTAGTCTCACAAGTTATCCAGAACTACGTAGGTCTGAGTTCCTCACTGAGGATACGTAGGAGCAAGAGCCTCGCTTTTGTCGACCGCCCCACAATCTCTGTCATACTGACCTTGAAGTCATGTGACAGGCGAAAATACCCAAGCGGTTATCCGTATAAACCTTTTGCTATCTATAAGACTCAAAGCATGATAGCACGCAGAGACTAACGTCATCTGCTGTGCCTTTTGTCATCCAGAGGCGGCGGGCCCGATGACATGCGGGAACCATTTGGTCCCGCACTTTCTTTTGCTATATGTAAGACTCAAAGCATGATAGCACGCAGAGACTAACGTCGTCTTCTGCGCCTTTTGTCATCCAGAGGCGGCGGGCCCGATGACATGCGGGAACCATTTGGTCCCACACCTTTTTGCTATCTATAAGACTCAAAGCATGATAGCACGTAGAGACTAACATCATCTTCTGCGCCTTTTGTCATCCAGAGGCGGCGGGCCCGATGACATGCGGTAACCGTTTGGTCCCGCACTTTTAAACTTTCTTTCGCTATTGTCATACCCTAATTTCGTCCGGGGATTATTACTTGATGACATGCAACCTTTGGTTAGCCGCTTTGAGATACTTGGCGTCCTTTGTTGCACAATAAATGAAGTCCCGAGACGTCTCAGAAATCAAAAGGAAGCAGGCTTACGCGATCCGTGAAATTCCGTAATGTGGCGGAAATCGAAAAGAGGTGTTTTTGTGCAATTCGTGAGTTTCCGTAACTTCTTCGAAAGATAAAAAAGAGTAAATACATAATCCGTAAGGATTCGTAACCTTGCGGAAGGAAAATAAGTATCGTTACGAAATTCGTAAAGTTTCGTAACGTTACGGAAAAATAATTATTAAAAAAATAGAAGGGGGTGCATTTAGTAAAAAGGGGGGTATAAATAGCAATCTGGCCCACTTGGGCCTTCCAGATCCTTCCTCCAGAAGGCTATTGCTTCTGGAGGAAGCAACCTTGCTCGCCTGGGCGAGCTGGGTGGCAAGCTCCTCCCCTATTTTGCTATAAATAGGGGGAGGAGTGAAGAAGAAAAGGGTTCAGCCTTCTTGGCATTTCGTATTCTCTTAAATTTGCTGAGGAAAATTGTTTCCGTGAAGAAAATCCAAGCCGAGGCGCTTTCGTAACGTTTCGGTAACGTTTCCGTGAGTAATTATGCGAAGATTCTCGACCGTTCTTCGATATCCATCGTTCGTTCTTCGTTTTCTTCAGTCTTCAACGGATAAGTACCTCAAACCGAGCTTTTCAATTCATTCTATGTACCCGTGGTGGTCCACATTTTGTTTCATGTATTTTTATTCTCGTTTTCATTTGCTTTTTATACCCCCTTTTGACGTGCTTAAGCCATTTATTTAAGTCATTTCTCGCTTAATCTAAAAATAAAATAAATTTCCACCGATCGTTTGAATTGTATCATCCATTAATTTCGGTTAAAATGAATTTCGACCGTTCGGTCGTGCCGTAACCACGTTGGAAATAAAAAAAGAGGTAAAATAATAATATAATAATCAAAAAATACCTTTTAGTAAAGTAAAGCGAAAAATCAATCGGACGTTTTCTCTTTGGGATTTCTCATTCTTAATTGAATTGACTAATAACTAAAGTGAAACTAAGGCTAAAATCAAACTCGCCTAGTCAAGCTCGTCCACAAAAATAGGTTTTTGAAATTTTATCATTTCAGTTTCTTACTAAGTAAAATGGATCATTTTTAAGGTCCAACGCCTTAAAATGATCACCCTTCAAGTAAAAAGAATCACTTGATTCACGCATAAGAAAGAACTACGTAGGTCTGATTTCCTCTTTGATGGAGGGTACGTAGGAGCAAAAGCCCCGCTTTTGTCGACCTCAAAAAATAAAAAAGAAATAAAAGTTAAGATAACACAATTTCCACAATTCTAAAAAATAGGTTGTTGTCCTTTGAGACAAACGTGAGAAGTGCTAATACCTTCCTCAAACGTAAATACAACTCCCGAACTTAGAATTTTTCATTTTGACCGGTTTCCTTCGGTTTTCCCGACGTTTTCCACAAATAAACATTGGTGGCGACTCCGTGCATCTTTCCTCCTTTGGAAAGCGCACCCGCGAGCCTCGCCCTCGCTCGCCCGCAAAGGGCACGTTGAGACAGTTGGCGACTCCACTGGGGACTTTTTGTGAGTTAGGCCTATTCTAAGGAATTGTGGATTTGTGAAACTTTGTGTGTGCATTTGTTAAACTGTGTAAAATGTAAGTAACTGTTGTCTATTTCGCATTTTTTACACTACATTCTAAGCACCCACGGGTTTGAGTAAAAAAAAAAGGGGCCCTATACCCGGGTTCATGGGAATTTAAGGAGTGGAGATGAATCTATCATCATGCTAGGTCTCCGACTTGCTTGATAATAGTGAAACCTCGTCTAGAGCTTTCTCTCTTTATAATGTGTTGTCGCTGGTATTCCATACCGCCACAATATTATTATCTTGAGTGATGATACCTCTAGAGAACGGCCGTGTGAGTTATAAATTGTTGGGAAGTAGTTATTAGAGACCCCTAGATATTGTCCTATAGGTTCCCAAATAGGGGCAAAGAGCAAACACGCTCCTGTGCCATTCGTTCTCATGCATTTTTGGTTTATAGTTTTTGCTAGTGATGTTTGGTTTCTTTAGAGTAATACGTAACCTTTTTAATGCTACGTTGAGGCGCCATCATGCCCAAAACGTAGCATTAAAATTGGGTCTCTGCGGTCTCGTATGTATGAATTACCCCTTTTTCTTGTTTTCTTTCTGTTTCATGCATACACATCGCATCATTCATGTCGGAGTCTTGATTCACCCCTTTTTTAGGTAAATGATGGGGACAAATCAAAACGGCAAAAGGTTTTATCAAGTCAAGGTTAAAAGTCTAGATGTCACTAGCCTCAAGGAATTGGGATGATTGATGGGACCTCTCCAAAGGCAAGCCTTCCGCAAAGTGTACGGGAAGATTCTAGATTTGACCGCAGCGGAGGTATTTACGGAAGCTGTCGTATCCCTCGCCCAATACTATGACCAGCCGTTGAGGTGTTTCACGTTTGGGGACTTCCAAATGGTACCAACTATTGAAGAGTTTGAGGAAATATTAGGATGCCCTCTTGGGGGGAGAAAACCGTATCTTTTCTCCGGCTTTCTTCCTTCCTTGAGCAAGATTGCAGCTGTGGTTGGTGATTCAGCAAAGGAGTTGGATCACACGAAGCAAACTCGGAACGACGTAGTGGGCTTGCCTCGGAAATACTTGGAAGGTAAGGCAAGGGATATGGTGAGCCAAGAGAAGTGGGGCCCGTTTGCGGATATATTAGCTTTGTTGATTTTTAGGGTTGTCCTCTTTCCGAACGTTGACGGTTTGGTAGACTTAGCCGCCATTGATGCTTTCCTCGCATATCACCATAGCAAGGAAAGTCCAGTGGTGGCTATCTTGGCAGATTTGTTTGACACCTTTGACCAGAGGTGTGAGAAAAACAGTGCACGGATTGTCTGTTGTTTACCCGCTCTCTGTGTGTGGTTGATTTCACACCTATTCCAACAAGACACAAGACACCCGTGTCCGCTTCAAAGTTATCGCTCATGCGCCGAAAAAGGAAGATTCGATTGGGACCAACATTTGGCGGAGATAGGGGGCAGCGCAATCAATTGGTTTCCTCGTTGGAAGGAAGGCAAGGAAGGAGTTCCTTTCTCGTGTGGGGACTACCCTAATGTTCCATTGATATGGACTAGGGGGTGTATTAATTATAATCCCGTGCTCATCATAAGACAGCTAGGGTACCCCATGAGGGGAGCGCCAACGGAAGGGAGTCTCTCACCTTTCCTTGTGAAAGATTTAGGCGTGCAAGGTCTCAAGGTTATACAAAGAATCCACAAGGCGTGGAGGAATCCGTTGAAGAAAGACAAGGAGCTTAGAGGCATCCGAAATGGCATCATCGGAGGTTATCATGGATGGCTAAGAATTCATACGCGAGGGTTAGATTGGCTCTCCAAGTTGAAAGTTATCGGTGAAGAGAACTTTGAAGCTCCGGAGGAAGATGAAGAAGTCCGAGCTCTAAAATTAGAGCTAGGGAAGGCTAGACTCGCCAAAGAGAAGTTCAAATCAGCTACTACACACATCCGGAAGGAGTGCACCGAGTTACAAGAGGAAAACACGGCCACTGCAAAAGCCCTTGAACAAGAAACCAAAAGGGCCCACAAGGAGGAATATGGCCGAGAGAAATTCCGAGGAGCATTGTGGGGTAGCAACAATGAGCTCAAGCTTCGAAGAGAGGAGAGAGATCGGTCACGGGTGCATGGCATGATCTTAAAAGAAGAGTTAGTTGCTTGCGCGAGGTCCAAAAGGAGTTTGGCTCAACACTTGGAAGCCACGGAGCAAAGCATGCTAGCTATCATAGGGCAATACAAGGAAGAGTTGAACCAGTTTGTGGCTCATGAACAAAAGCTAGTGGAGGATTTTGCACAAGTGTACGCCGAAAAAGAAGCAAGAGGGAGGGTGATTGATGCATTGCATCAAGAAGCGACTATGTGGATGGATAGGTTTGCCTTGACCTTGAATGGAAGTCAAGACCTCCCGTGTCTATTAGCCAAAGCAAAAGCCATGGCCGAAGTGGGTACGGCCCCCGAGGAGATTCATGGGCTAATCGATTACTGTCAACACATGATAGATTTGATGGCCCACATAATTAGAAACCGTTAGGTTCTCTTGTAATACCTTTGTATAATCTTGTCTAGATGAAAGCTTTGTTCTTTTTATAAAATGAGAAGTTCTGAACTCACCATGTTATCTAAAAACCTTGGGGTGGATCCAAGTGCTCCGATCATCCATTTGCATATTCATGTTTTGGTGGCATACTCACCGTTGTTTATTTCTTTAGAAATTTCATCATAACTAAGAAAACACCAAGGCACCCCTATAACACTCGATCCAGAAAAATGGATAATGAAGAGGGCGTGCAGGAACAGATGAAGGCTGATCTATCGGCCTTGAAAGATCAAATGGCTTCCATCTCGGAGGTCATGTTAAAACTCCAGAAAACCATAGAGGACAAAGCCACGACAATCGCCTCCAGTACGATTAGGGAAGCGGAGCCGGTGCTGCAACCCGCTTTAAATCCGGGCCGAGACAGAAACACGGCTGTGTTTGGTCGAAGGTATAGTCCACAAGCTTATCCTTATGGCTTGCCTCCGGACTTCACCCCCCGTGCCACCCCGGAAGATTTAAGCCAAGCCTCTACTTTCGAGGGGCAACTCCCACCTTATGAAGACTATCCCGGGCAAGACGATGGGGAAGGAGATACCCATCTTGGCCCCCTGCTCCACCTCAAAGATCTGTCCCCACATGAACTACCCCAACCGAACATAGTCCGCCATATCCCGGCCTTACCCACACCCGTAAAAGAATCTGTTCCCTTTGCGGAAGATAAGGGAAAGATTGAGGCGCTTGAAGAGAGGTTAAGAGCAGTCGAGGGCCTTGGCAATTACCAATTCTCGGATTTGGCGGATTTGTGTCTCGTGCCCAACATCGTCATCCCTCCCAAGTTCAAAGTACCAGACTTTGATAAGTACAAAGGGACGACATGTCCAAAAGGGCATCTCCGGATGTATTGCCGAAAGATGGGGGCGTATTCTGCGGACGAAAAGTTGTTGGTCCATTTCTTTCAAGACAGCTTGGCCGGAGCAACTGTAGCATGGTATACCAATCTGGAAGCTTCCCAGATCCGATCATGGAAGGACTTGGCAACTGCCTTCATTAGGCAGTACCAGTACAATACAGACATGGCTCCCGATCGGAACCAGCTTCAGGGTATGAATAAACGAGAGCATGAGTCCATTAAGGAATATGCCCAGAGATGGAGAGATCTCGCAGCCCAAGTCGTACCGTCCATGATGGAGAGGGAGATGATCACAATTATGGTAGATACGTTACCCACATTCTTCTATGAAAAGCTGATAGGCTACATGCCAGCTAACTTTGCGGATCTCGTCTTCGCCGGAGAAAGGATTGAATCCGGACTACGAAAAGGCAAGTTCGAATATGCTGCCAATATGGCCCCCAACAACAACAGAAGAGCCCCAGTAGTGGGCGTGAGGAAAAAGGAAGGAGACGCCCACGTGGTCACCGCTGCCCCAACATGGATGAAAGCACCCCAAAATATCCAAAGCTCATACCAGCATAATCCCCCAAATTTTTTAATCCGAGCGGGGAATTCCCTCCCGACTCAAGTAAAAGGACCACCCGCAGCAGAAAGAGCGCCGGCCCAACGCACAGCTCCAGCCGCACCCCAGCCAGTTAATAATACAGCCCCCGGCACAACCTATAAATATGCATAGCACTCGCCCCCGAAAGACAACTTCCCTCCTATTCCCATGGCATACTCCGAGTTATGGCCTTCATTATTGGAGAATCATTTGGTGGTGGCCATACCCGGGAAGGTTCTCCAGCCACCCTACCCCAAGTGGTATGACCCGGGTGCCAAGTGTGTGTACCATAGTGGAGTTCCCGGACACAATATTGACTCCTGCATCCCGTTCAAGTATAAGGTGCAGCACCTTATTAGTGCCGGCTGGCTATCGTTTCAGGAGGAAGGCCCAAATGTTAAAACCAACCCGCTAGCTAGTCATGGAGGGGCTAGCGTGAACGCCGCCGAAGAGGATGGCCCATCACGGGCAAAGAGATTAGGAGAGGTGGCTACTTCTAGACGCTTCATCTATCAATCACTGCAAGCGGCGTGCATGGTCTCCCGTGGTGGAGACGAAAGGGATGAATGTTTGTTTCACCTCGGGGAGTCGCATGACATAGAAACTTGTCCCGCGGTGGAAGAATTGCTTCAGCGGCTCATGGATTGCAGGCAGCTTGAAGTGTCCATAGGAGGGAGGGAAGAACCACAAATTTGCATGCAGTCGGAAGAGAAGAAGGTTCCTTTAACCCCCAAGGCCCTAGTGATATGTTTTACTAGGAAAGGGACCCGCTCCACACCCATATACCCCCGGACGGCGCCCAAACCAACGCCATTTGCATATCAAAGTAATAAGGCCGTTCCGTGGAAGTATACCCCTCCTGCGTCCTGCGAAAGAGTTGCAACCGAAGTTGACTCCCTATCAGCTAAGGTAACCAACATCACCGGCCTCAGTGGCGTAACCCGTAGTGGTCAGGTGTTCGCTTCCCCTCACCCGGCGGAATTGCCCTCTAAAGGGAAAGCACCCATGGTCCCAGAGTCCACAGATATAGCCACCCCCTCGAAAGAAGTAGATCCTCCAGTGGTAAGAGGGGTCGAAAAGAAAGAAGGTCTTCAAGGAAAAACAGTGACTTTGGAAGAGGCCCATGAGTTCCTCCGCCTCATCCAACAAAGCGAGTTTAAGGTAGTCGAGCAACTGAATAAAACTCCAGCAAGGATCTCCTTGCTTGAACTACTCATAAACTCCGAGCCTCATCTTGCGCTGTTGATGAAGGTCCTTAACGATGCCCATGTAGCACATGATATCTCAGTGGAGGGTTTCGAAGGCATCGTTAATCATATAACCACCAACAACTACATCGCGTTTGCAGAAGAAGAGATTCCCGTTGAGGGGAGAGGACACAACAAGGCTCTACATGTGTCGATGAGATGTATGGACCACGTTGTCGCAAAGGTACTTATCGACAATGGATCGAGTTTAAATGTAATGTCGAAGACCACTTTGGAAAAGCTTCCTTTTAGTGCGTCACGTTTAAAACCGAGCTCGATGGTGGTGCAAGCCTTTGATGGTACTCGGCGGGAAGTAATGGGGGAAATCGACATTCCCATTCAGATAGGCCCCCACACTTGCAATGTGGTGTTTCAAGTAATGGATATAAATCTCGCCTATAGCTGCCTCTTGGGAAGACCGTGGATTCATGCCCTGGGAGTGGTCCCTTCAACGCTTCACCAGAAATTGAAGTTCGCAGTGGGTGGACTTTTAGTGATAGTGTCGGGTGAAGAGGATATGTTAGTGAGCTGCCCCTCCTCCGCACCGTACGTAGAAGCGGTGGAAGAATCATTGGAAACGGCTTTCCAATCCTTTGAGGTGGTGAGCTGCGCCTCAGTGGAACTAAGTCCGTCGCTACCTTCTCTCTCCAACGCGGCCATAATGGTGGCACGTGTTATGCTCAGGAACGGATTTGAGCCCGAAATGGGTCTAGGCAAGGACTGCCTCGGGAATGCCGACGTGGTCGATATCAAGGGAAATCCATACAAGTATGGATTAGGGTACGAACCCGGGATGCTGGGGAGGAGGGACGTGCCGTCAAGATTTCGGGCGGATAGGGTATGGCCCGGCCGTATTAGCCAGTGTTTCACCAGCACTGGAATGGTGTCCGAGGAGGAGGTGGCCGCAATAGAAGAGGAGTTCCCTCAAGACCCACCAAGTTTTGTGCAACCATGCCACCCCGATTCCCAAGTGGGAAACTGGCGCGTGATAAGCCAGTCAGAAGTCTATACCGCTGATTCAATGTAATTAGAGCCTATAGATTTCCGTTCTCTTTTGTTTTGTGAAACCTACCTTATTAAATAAACAAACAGATCTTGTTTCATCTGTTATTGTAGTACCACCCTTTCTCATATCATTTTGCATGTTTTTTGTTTCTTTTGTCGTGTTTGGTATAGATATGAGGGTCGATTCTTTGAGGATCCTAACAACGAGGGTTTGACAATCGATTTCGATCGAGATATAAGCCAAACGATAAACGAGGAAGAGGAAGAGGACGTCCTGTCACCAGAGTTGGAGAGACCGGTCGCTCAGGAAGAACGTGAAATGAAGCCTCACCAAGAAGAAACCGAATTGGTAAACTTGGGGACCACGGAGGAAAAGAAAGAGGTAAAGGTAGGAATCGGTATGACCGCGCCTATCCGCCAAGGCTTGATAACCCTTCTTGAAGAGTATCAAGATGTCTTTGCATGGTCGTATCAAGACATGCCCGGTCTGGATTCCGACATTGTGCAGCATAAGTTGCCTTTGAGTCCTGGGTCTTCTCCGGTTAAGCAAAAGTTACGAAGAATGAAACCCGAGATGTCTTTAAAAATTAAAGAAGAAGTAAGGAAGCAGTTTGATGTAGGATTCTTAGCTGTGGCACGGTACCCGGAGTGGGTGGCCAACATTGTCCCAGTCCCGAAAAAGGACGGCAAGGTTCGAATGTGTGTAGACTACCGGGACTTGAACCGAGCCAGTCCTAAAGACAATTTTCCCCTGCCACACATAGATATATTGGTAGATAATACAGCCAAATTCGCCCTTTTCTCATTTATGGATGGTTTCTTGGGGTATAATCAAATAAAGATGGCACCCGAAGATGTAGAGAAGACCACTTTCGTCACCGTATGGGGGACATTCTGCTATAAAGTGATGGCCTTCGGGCTGAAAAATGCTAGGGCAACCTATCAGCGTGCCATGGTGGCATTGTTCCATGATATGATGCATAAGGAAATAGAGGTCTACGTAGATGACATGATTGCCAAGTCTCGGACTGAGGACGAACACCTTGTCAATCTGCGTAAGCTGTTTGGAAGATTGCGGAAATACCAATTAAAACTGAACCCAACCAAGTGCACCTTTGGGGTGAAGTCGGGGAAGCTGCTAGGATTTATCGTAAGTCAGAAAGGGATAGAGATAGATCCCGAGAAAGTGAAGGCCATCCTTTAAATGCCAGAACCACGCACGGAGAAGCAGGTTCGGGGGTTTTTGGGCAGGTTGAATTATATCGCGAGATTTATCTCACAACTCACCCCTACCTGTGAGCCCATTTTTAAGTTATTACGTAAGAACCAGGCGGTCCTGTGGAACAGTGACTGCCAAGAGGCCTTCGAGAAGATCAAACAGAGTTTCGCAAATCCCCCGGTTCTCATGCCACCTGTAACAGGAAGACCTCTTTTCCTGTACATGACCGTGTTGGACGAGTCTATGGGGTGCGTGTTGGGTCAGTATGATGATTCTGGGAAAAAGGAGCAAGCCATCTACTATCTGAGCAAGAAGTTTACCGCATGTGAGATGAATTACTCAATGCTGGAAAGGACGTGTTGTGCTCTGGTATGGGCATCACATCGGCTTAGGCAGTATATGCTCAGCCATACCACGTGGCTTATTTCCAAAATGGATCCCGTGAAATACATCTTTGAAAAACCGGCCCTCACGGGACGAATCGCTAGGTGGCAGGTACTATTATCTGAATTCGATATCATTTACGTCACCCAAAAAAGCAGTAAAGGGAAGTGCCTTAGCAGATTATTTGGCCCAGCAACCCCTCTAGGATTTTCGGCCGATGCACCCCGAGTTCCCAAATGAAGATATCATGGCCCTGTTTGAAGAGAAGCGGACGCACGAAGACATAAACAAATGGATTGTTTGCTTCGATGGGGCATCCAATTCTTTGGGCCACGGAGTAGGGGCGGTCCTTGTATCCCCGGATGATTAGTGTATTCCTTTCACGGCTAGGCTAGGTTTTGATTGTACCAACAATATGGCCGAGTACGAAGCATGCGCCCTCGGGGTTCAGGCGGCCATTGATTTTGATGTAAAACTACTCAAGGTGTATGGAGACTTAGCTTTGGTAATACGCCAGTTGAAAGGAGAATGGGAAACTAGGGATTCGAAGTTGATACCCTATCAAACTCACATCTTGAGGTTAGCCAAGTACTTTGACGACATTTCCTTCCACCACATACCTCGGGAAGAGAATCAAATGGCTGATGCGTTAGCCACCCTGGCATCCATGTTTCAACTTGCCCCACATGGGGATCTGCCATACATCGAATTCAAATCTCAAGGCAGGCCGACATATTGTTATGCAATAGAGGAAGAGCGGGATGGGAAACCGTGATATTTCGACATCAAGCAGTATGTCGAGAACAAAGAATACCCACCAGGGATTTCTGACAATGACAAAAGGACGTTGAGGAGATTGGCTACTGGTTTCTTTGTAAGTGGTACCATCCTGTACAAACGAAACCACGACATGACCCTCCTACGATGCGTAGATGCCAAAGAGGCGAACTTCATGATTGAGGAGATCCATGAGGGTTCCTTTGGGACACATGCCAATGGGCATGCTATGGCCAGAAAAATCCTTAGGGCCGGCTATTATTGGCTCACCATGGAAAGCGATTGCTGCGCTCATGTCAGGAAATGTCATAAATGTCAGGCATACGCGGACAATGTCAATGTTCCGCCACATCCTCTGAATGTTATGTCCGCCCCTTGGCCCTTTTCCATGTGGGGAATAGATGTCATTGGGGCCATCGAACCCAAAGCGTCGAACGGTCACCGCTTCATTCTTGTGGCGATAGATTACTTCACCAAATGGGTCGAAGCTGCTTCTTATACTAATGTCACAAAGAATGTGATAGTTAGATTCATAAAGAAGGAGCTGATTTGTCGATACGGACTCCCCGGGAAGATCATTACTGACAATGGAACCAATCTGAACAATAAGATGATGCAGGAGATGTGTGGAGACTTCAAGATCCAGCATCATAACTCTACCCCTTATCGGCCAAAGATGAATGGGGCTGTAGAGGCTGCGAATAAGAATATTAAGAAGATTGTTCAAAAAATGACAGTGTCATACAAAGATTGGCATGAGATGTTGCCTTTCGCCCTACACGGATACAGAACCTCGATACAAACTTCTACTGGGGCAACGCCATATTCCTTGGTTTATGGGATGGAAGCAGTGCTCCCATTTGAGGTAGAGGTTCCTTCTCAGAGGATCATGGCGGAGTCAGGCCTAGAAGAGTCATAATGGGCTCAAGCACGCTACGACCAACTTAACCTTATTGAAGGTAAGCATTTGGCCGCCATGAGCCATGGGCGTTTGTATCAACGAAGGATAAAGAACGCATTCCACAAGTAGGTATGCCCGCGCAAGTTCAATGAGGGGGACCTCGTGCTGAAGAAGATGTCCCACGCTGTTAAAGATAATCGAGGCAAGTGGGCCCCGAATTATGAAGGACCTTTCGTGGTGAAAAGAGCTTTTTCTGGGGGTGCTCTGATACTCACCCACATGGACGGCGAGGAGTTGCCCTCGCCCGTGAATTCCGATGTAGTTAAACGATATTACGCTTGAAATCTGGGGCAATCGAGAGGACCGTTGCATGTTCTTTTAATTCTGAGTTTTTGTTCTTCTTGGTTTCCTCCAGGGATTCCCTTCCTCTGTATTTGTCTCGTTCCTTTAAAAGAAGAAAAGATGGGCGAGGTTTTAGTCCTCCCTTTGATTTCAAACCTTGTGTTTTAGATTTGTTATAACTTGAGCCCTCTTCGCTCAGTGTATGGGGTGCCCCAAACGCTTATTTAAAATTGAATCTAACCAGCCTTCACTAAAATAAAATCATCGCATTAGAAACATTCATACATGCGCATGCACATGCATATCTTGTGATAGCAAGGAGCAGAATCGTCTCAGGCCACGATCAAAGGTCAAGACAAGTCAATGGCAGAAATCAACCAAGGTAAGACGATGACCGGTCACGATTGTTCGCATATCATTTGGCTCTTACTTGCAGGTACTTAGGGATGGAAGCGAATGAAGGATAGGATCGCGACCGACCAAGCACCACCCCTTCCCGGCACTAAACAAACAGAGAACGTCGCTGCAAGGCAGCCCAGTATCCTTTGTGTTCGCAGTTTCTTTTACTATTGTTTGTTTTAAATAAGTAATCGACACCTAATTCTAATTTAAGTAGGTTCAAGTGGGCAAACGCTAACCCATAAAGGAAGGAGGGGACATGGTTAATGTTCCCCTCCAAAAAAAAAATGGCAGGTTAGCTCGCCTGGGCGAGCAACCCCTGCATTCAAAATATAAAAACGAGGGAGGGGAGCATTTTGGCATCCAAAAAAACTCCCCCCCCCCCCTCATTCAAAAGAAAGAACATGAAGGCTTGCGGTTCTTGCTCCCTCAAGCCACTTTTGGTTGCCTTTTGCTTTCATTTTTGGTGTTATAATTCACTCCAACAAGTAAGTATTCAATCCTTGATGTTTTTAGCTTCCCATTGGTATATTTTCTTCATCTTTTGGTGCTCCAAATTGTGAGAATGTGCTTATATTTGTGGGGCAGTTTTGGTCTGTTTTTATGCTTGTTTTCTTGAGTTGAGGATTTGAATGAGAAGGCCTTAGGCCTATGCTGTATTCTGAAGCAATGGGGCATGCCACATTGTCCCCATTCTCTTGCAATTTATGTTGAAACGTGCGCCCACCAAGTGCTCGGTGAAATGCCCCAATGATGTATGAATATGATTTTGTAAAATGGGGAGAGTGGGACTGTTTCTTATATGTAGGTACAACATAGGAGATTCAAAATAGGTGCCCAAATGCAATTCCAAGCTTAGGAACCCAAACTTGTAGCTTCAATGAAGGAAACATGCTTATGGCTAGGAATCCAAAATTTGGTTTTAGAGTTAGAAAAACATGAAAATTAGGATTTGCTTGTGAGAGTTTTTGTAAGAATTTGGGCTGCCCCATGATTGTTACTTTGCACCTAAGTAACGTGGGAAATGCTTTTCAATGGTGTGTAGATATATGTGTAAATATAAGGGGCATAAAATTCCTCGCCAAGTATGAATAAATTGTTTTCCTAAATGAATGTATGATAGTATGGAATGCCCTTTCGAATGCAAATGTGTGCAGGATGTAATTAGCTTTCCAATATGCATATAAATAAATATGAGTGAAACAATAAAAATTGGTATGGTGTACTTCAAATGTATGTGAGTAGTTTGTGATGGCAAAATGTTTAGGATATAAATTAGGTGTAAAGTTTTGACGCCACACTTTGAGCATGAAAGTGTGTTTTCTTTTTCAGAATGTATATAGGTGTATGACAATTAGAATATGTTGGATGTTCTTGTATGTTGACATGAGTAATAGGATATTTTCTACAAATACGCGTGTGCATGAATGGATCATATGAGTTTGGTCTAAATCAGAGGGATTAGCACGACATTTTTGCGTTAAAGATAAGCATTATCTTGTAAAACTAACTTCCAAATGTTTGTTCTTGCAGGAGATGGCCCCGAGGAAACTTGCCTCAAAGAGATCCAGGAAGGATAAAGCGGCCGAAGGAACCAGTTCCGCTCCTGAGTATGACAGTCATCGCTTTAGGAGCGCTGAACACCAGCAGCGCTTCGAGGCCATCAAGGGATGGTCATTTCTCCGGGAGCGACGCGTCCAGCTCAGGGACGATGAGTATACCGATTTCCAGGAAGAGATAGTTCGTCGGCGGTGGGCATCACTGGTCACCCCCATGGCCAAGTTCGATCCAGACATAGTCCTCGAATTTTATGCCAATGCTTGGCCTACAAAGGAGGGCGTGCGAGATATGAGGTCTTGGGTGAGGGGTCAGTGGATCCCGTTTGATGCAGATGCTATCGGCCAGTTCCTGGGATACCCTTTAGTGCTGGAAGAGGGCCAGGAGTGCGAGTATGGCCAGAGGAGGAACCGGTCCGATGGGTTCGATGAGGAGCCATCGCCCAGTTGCTATGTATACCGTGGCAGGATTTTGCCCGGACTGCTGCCGGGAGACGGGTGCGGATCATGCGCAGCAACATGACCACCCTGACTCAGATCTGGATGACTTTGCTGCTCAGCAACATCCAGCCCAGCGACCATAATTCCGACCACCCCACTTTTTGTTACCGTGTCCCAAGAGACCGGTGGCATGCAGAGCCGCATGACCGTGGGATCCCCAGATTCATGTTCTTTTATGTTTCATCCTTTATCATTTACATGACTTGAGAGACTAACGTTTGTTTTTTGATGTCGCGATTGTCATTTGTTTTGTGCATATATTTTGTTTGGACTATTGCGTTAGTGCTTACTTCATTGTTGTCAATAGTGTTTGCTGAAATTCCGGAACCGTGTAGAGTTTTTAATTTAGGAACGTCGTCCTAAAAATAAAATGAACCAAAAATCCTAATAAAAAGAAAGAAGCGTTGTGAATAAAAGTCGTGTTCATAAAGAAAAGAAAAAGGTTTTTATTTATATATATGTGTAAAAGGAAAGTGTGTATAAAAGGATTTTTTGTGTGTAAATGATGCGTGTAAAGGAATTCTTGTGTGTGTGAGAAACGAGTGTATATGAAGAAACTTTTGTATGAACCATAAGTGTGTGTTAGGAAAAATGAAAAAATCTTTGAACGTAAATAGGGTTTGTATATAGATCGTGTGACGTAAAGAGAAAGAGTTCCAATGCGTGTACAGAAAAAGTTTGTCAGGTATAAAGAGTGTAGATATACAAAGAAAGATTTCTTCATAGAGGACCACAGGTGTATAATTTTGTGAATATATAAAGATGAAACAAAAGGAAAAAGAAAGAAAGACCGCGAAGGTCGACATGTTATAGTTAAGAAGTATAAATCATTCGTAAAGAGCAAACGTATCTTCTGAAACAAGGGACTGATGCTAAGAGTTTATTTTCCGGAATGACCGAGATAAGAATGGATGAATTCATTAAACTGATGAAAGAACATAACTTGGAAACATTGGGTCTGTTTGTGTAAATTCCCAACCGTAGTATCACAATGCCATAAACGGGATGCTTGAGTGCCCACCTGGCTGTAGCCATGACTAATTTTGCACGTTGTTTTCAAATCATCATTGTCACGCGTGCCTTATGGAACAATATGGAAGCTCGGCCCGAAATCGAAACCTTGACACCCAAATTTGTTTCGCCCCAGATATCAAGATTGGGTTCACACGATAAAAGACCCCATTGAAAGACAACCTTAGACCTTTTTGAACCTTCGCCTATAAAAAAGGGAATCCTCATTCTTTCCCCCGAAGCAAAGGACAGCGGAATCTCCTCAAGGGAGAGCGAATAAAATGCTAAAACCCGATTTCCCAAACAAAGGGATGGGAAAGGAGAAGTGAAAAGAAAGAAAAGGAAGAAATAGAAAGAAAGAAAAAGAAAAAAAGATGAAAATAAAGAAAAGAACAAAAAAGAAGAGGAAAGATTCCCGGTCGAAGGTCGAAGGGAAGTGAAAAGGGAAAAGAAGCAATTCTCGATTAATGAAAGAAAGAGGACAAAAATTCTTGAAGCCAGATTGCCACTCGAAATCATTCTCGACTGGCAATATCCCACCCCACATGAACAAAGAGGAAAAGACCGAAACACCCAGCTTCCTCTCCAAAAACACCACCCTCGAGAAAATCCTATTGGTCCGTGATCGTACGTTTGATCTTTGATTCGATAGGAAGTCGTGTGCAAAATAGAGTCATGGTGCAGTTATGGTTTGGGAATAAGATAAAACACTTGCCTTGTGAGTTTTATACACTATGAGTGATTTATTTTCAGCTTAGCCCGATGTTTCCCCTGCATGTTCATTTAAAAGCTAAAAGTTGACATCATTCCCTTCATTCTCGGTTACAAGGAAGATTACCCTTGGCACAAGTATATTGTTTCTATAAGATGTGGTGCTCTCGCGAATGATTTATTTTTCTTTGCAAAAAGCATGTTTTCCTTTTAGGTGGAAAAACCCGGTGGACCGTTCGGTCCTGTCAACCACTTTTTCGGAGCCCCATGAATTGCGTTTTCGTTCATGTGTCCTCCACCTTCGAGTTTGGAGCTATGCATAGTGATTGCTTAGTGCAATTCTCCATTCTCAACCTTTTTCGGAGCCCCATGAATTGCGTTTTCGTTCATGTGTCCTCCACCTTCGAGTTTGGAGCTGTGTTTCATGATTGCCTAAGTGGGGACCCTCAAGGCAATCCTCCATTCTCCCCCTTTTTCGGAGCCCCATGAATGTTATTGCCTAGCGCTGTTCATGTGTCCTCCACTTTCGAGTTTGGAGCTGTGTTTCATGATTGCCTAAGTGCGGACCCTCAAGGCAATCCTCCATTCTCCACCTTTTTTCGGAGCCCCATGAATGTTATTGCCTAGCGCTGTTCATGTGTCCTCCACTTTCGAGTTTGGAGCTGTGTTTCATGATTGCCTAAGTGCGGACCCTCAAGGCAATCCTCCATACTCCAGCTTTGTTCGGAGCCCCATGAATGTCATTGCCTAGCGTTGTTCATGTGTCCTCCATTATCAAGCGTGAAGCCTCTGGTGACTGGGAAATACGTTCTTCTGTTGTTTTCCAGATCGGTTCCGTCGCCAAACATGTGCATATGTGTATATGTATATTATATTCGTTGTTCTTGTTGTTGTTTGTATTTTGTTTTGTGCAGAAGACAAAAACAAGGAGTAGAGACGAGAGTCGTCATCATGGAAAGGGCAGGACGGACGAAATCAGTGTCCTATCTTTGCTTTCCTCTTATCTCCGATGAGAGGTAAGTAAAGAGGGGCAACTGTCATACCCTAATTTCGTCCGGGGATTATTACTTGATGACATGCAACCTTTGGTTAGCCGCTTTGAGATACTTGGCGTCCTTTGTTGCACAATAAATGAAGTCCCGAGACGTGTCAGAAATCAAAAGGAAGCAGGCTTGTGCGATCCGTGAAATTCCGTAATGTGGCGGAAATCGAAAAGAGGTGTTTTTGCGCAATTCGTGAGTTTCCGTAACTTCTTCGAAAGCTAAAAAAGAGTAAATACATAATCCGTAAGGATTCGTAACCTTGCGGAAGGAAAATAAGTATCGTTACGAAATTCGTAAAGTTTCGTAACGTTACGGAAAAAGAATTACCAAAAAAATAGAAGGGAGGTGCATTTAGTAAAAATGGGGGTACAAATAGCAATCTGGCCCACTTGGGCCATCCAGATCCTTCCTCCAGAAGGCTGTTGCTTCTGGAGGAAGCAACCTTGCTCGCCTGGGCGAGCTGGGTGGCAAGCTCCTCCCATATTTTGCTATAAATAGGGGGAGGAGTGAAGAAAAAAAGGGTTCAGCCTTCTTGGCATTTCGTATTCTCTTAAATTTGTTGAGGAAAATTGTTTCCGTGAAGAAAATCCAAGCCGAGGCGCTTCCGTAACGTTTCCGTGAGTAATTACGCGAAGATTCTCGACCGTTCTTCAATATTCATCGTTCGTTCTTCGTTTTCTTCAGTCTTCAACGAGTAAGTACCTCAAACCGAGCTTTTCAATTCATTCTATGTACCCGTGGTGGTCCACATTTTGTTTCATATATTTTTATTCTCGTTTTCATTTGCTTTTTATACCCCCTTTTGACGTGCTTAAGCCATTTATTTAAGTCATTTCTCGCTTAATCTAAAAATAAAATAAATTTCCACCGATCGTTTGAATTGTATCATCCGTTAATTTCGGTTAAAATGAATTCCGACCGTTCGGTCGTGCCGTAACCACGTTGGAAATAAAAAAAGAGGTAAAATAATAATATAATAATCAAAAAATACCTTTTAGTAAAGTAAAGCGAAAAATCAATCGGACGTTTTCTCTTTGGGATTTCTCATTCTTAATTGAATTGACTAATAACTAAAGTGAAACTAAGGCTAAAATCAAACTCGCCTAGTCAAGCTCGTCCACAAAAATAGGTTTTTGAAAGTTTATCATTTCAGTTTCTTACTAAGTAAAATGGATCATTTTTAAGGTCCAACGCCTTAAAATGATCACCCTTCAAGTAAAAAGAATCACTTGATTCACGCATAAGAAAGAACTACGTAGGTCTGATTTCCTCTTTGATGGAGGGTACGTAGGAGCAAAAGCCCCGCTTTTGTCGACCTCAAAAAATAAAAAAGAAATAAAAGTTAAGATAACACAATTTCCACAATTCTAAAAAATAGGTTGTTGTCCTTTGAGACAAACGTGAGAGGTGCTAATACCTTCCTCAAACGTAAATACAACTCCAGAACTTAGAATTTTTCATTTTGACTGGTTTCCTTTGGTTTTCCCGACGTTTTCCACAAATAAACGTTGGTGGCGACTCCGCGCATCTTTCCTCCTTTGGAAAGCGCACCCGTGAGTCTCGCCCTCGCTCGCCCGCGAAGGGCACGTTGCGACAGCTATCTATAAGACTCAAAGCATGATAGCACGCAGAGACTAATGTCGTCTTCTGCACCTTTTGTCATACAGAGGTGGCGGGCCCAATGACATGCGGTTATCTGCACACTCGATGAGTGATAAACGCGCATAGACGAATTCAGAACCCTTTATCATTCAGGAGCAGCGAGTTGGGTGGTAAATGCGCATAGATGAATTATGCGCCCTTTGCCATTTAGATTTCGCAAATTGGGTAATAAACGCGCATAGACGAATTCTGCGCCCTTTATCATTCAGATTTCGCAAATTGGGTGGTAAACGAGCAGAGACAGATTCTGTGCCCTTTATCATTCAAGAGCAGCAAGCTGAGTGGATAAACGCGCATAGATGAATTCTTTGCCCTTTATCATTCAGGAGCAGCGAGTCGAGTGGTAAACGCGCAGAGATAGATTTTGCGCCCTTTGTCATTCAGATTTCGCGAGTTGAGTGATAAACCCGCAGAGACGAATTCTGCGCCCTTTGTCATTCAGGGACAGTAAGTCCAGAGGTGGGTGGAGACAAATTATGGTCATTTCGCGCACCTTTTCGCCATCTAGAGGCGATCGTGTCCGGTGGTACGCAGAGACAAATTATGGTCATTATGTGTCTTGTCGCCCAGGCTCGATCGTGTCCAACAACACGCAGAGACAAATTATGGTCATTCTGCGTCTTGTATCAACCAAGAGGAACAAATTCGACAGTATCAGGATGATGTGTCGGTACTGATCATTTTCAAATTTTTGCAGGTTCCGCTGGCAGGGAGGTTCACTGGCCGAATGGTGTTTCGCTCGAACGAAATTAGTGTCTTATCTTTATTTCCCTTTTATCTCCAATAAAAGACAAGTAAAGAGGGGCAACTATCATACCCTAATTTGGTCCGGGGACCATCCGTTGTTGGGACGCGACCCTCGTTTGACCACTTCGAGGTATTTGGCACCCATCGTTAGGCAATTTGTGAAATTCCGAGACATGCCGGAAGCCAAAAGAAAAGCGTTGTAGCACAATCCATGAAGTTTCGTGACATGCCGGAAATTAAAAGGAAGTGTTAGTGCACAATCCGTAAATTTTCGTAACGTTCCGGAAGGCAAAAAAGGGATGATTATGTAATTCATAAGGTTCTGCAACATTACGGAAAGAAAACAAGTATCGTTACGAAATTCGTAAGTTTTCGTAACTTTACGGAAAGAGAATCACTGAAAAAAGGCACGGGGGTGTGTTTAGTAAAAATGGGGTTCAAATAGCAACCAGGTCCACTTGGGCCTTCCAGGATGTGCCTCCAGAAGGCGGTTGCTTCTGGAGGAAGCAACCTAGCTCGCCTGGGCGAGCTGTGTGACATCCTGGAAATTTCTACCTGGAATTTTTGTAAACGGTGTATTTTGAATGATTATATATATATATATATATATATAAGTATTATTCAGTGTATATGCATATATGTTCTTGGTAGAAGTAGGAATAATGGGGGCAAGATACGCGGGTTAGGCTAATTAAGGAAGAGAAATCCATAACTGGAAGGTTGTAGGTTAATTCTTAATTAATTAGTCTAAAAATCATCGTTTTGCGTGCAACTTAGAATTTAATGAAACCAACCTCTGAACCACGCTCGGGGTTTTATTCTGAGCGTTTTGATATATATATATTGCCTACTTTCGAAAACTGGCCCCGACGGGCGCAGAGAAACGCGAGGGACTGGAACCAGAGAGACGGCATGCAAACTGAGGCAGGATTTTAGCGTTTCAAAGGTCAAATTTTTCTCACTTCCTGTGGCTGTGTATGGGTCACATCAAAAGAAAAGTGGGCCCTTTTTGCTCCACTCAAATGGAGACATGTGGCATAGCTTAAAATAAAATAATAGAAAAGAGAAAAAGCCTTTTTAAACCAAAAAGCAACACTCTCTCTCTCTCTCTTTACTCAGCCCCAAAATTTCAGACAGCTCTTTTTCTCTCTCTCACGTTGCCATTCTCTTCTTCTTCCTCCACCATTGAAGCTCCAACAAAGCTCCAACCTTTGGTCACCATTTCTGCTCCAAATCACGAAAGGAAGGCATTTTCGGAGTCGTGAAGTGCATCTCTACGTGTGGGACCTCGAAATTTCAGGTTTGGGTAGACTTCTTTCTCACTTGATTTTCGTGGGTATGGGGCTTTGGGAGATATGATGGGCAGTTTTGCTTGGTTAATGCTTTGTAATAGTTATTTGTGAAGAGATTTGACGAAAGCATGCTAAACTTGTTATGTTTGAGTGAGTTAAGCTTACCCATTCAGTTTTAGGGTTTTTATGATGATGCTTTTGATGTTGGTGTGCTGAAATTGCTTATGGAAAACTGTTAGGGATGAAGGGTAAAGTTAACCTAGGGTTAGAAAGTGAGAATATGGTGTTATGAGTGGGAAAAGGTGAGTTTTTGAGAGTTGGAAGGCCAAATCTGGATTTAGTGGTATTTGGAGGTTAAAGTGAGTTAATCCTAGTTTGAAATGTCATTTAGGACTTATGAGGAAGCTTGGGCTGTGCAAGAGAGAAAAACAAATGACCAAAGTGAACAAAGAGCCATTTCTAGGGTAAAATTGGGTGTTGAGGAGTCAAATTTTGATTCAGTGGAATTTCAGGTGTAAATCCAGTTTGAGCAAGTTTAGATTGATGTTATAGACTTGTGTGAGGTGAGAGTTTGCTCCAAATTTACCTCATTCTCAATTTCACTTCTCAAACCTTGAAAATCCATTAAATTGAGGGGTTTTGGATACCTAGATTTTATGTTGCTTTGGTCTGAAGCTTGTCCTTGGTTTAGACATGATTGGTACATGATTTGGGACTTGTAGGATTCAATTTGGGCAAAATTGGATGAGGGAAAGAGTGGTTTTCGAAATCTGCACTTTATGCAGAATTTTGCTGTTGGAATGTGCAGCAGAATTTTGTATAAGTGCAGAAAAACGCTTGTGCATGGCTGGTTGTGAAAAGGGTAGTACATATGGGGTTCTGTACATTTTCTAGCAGATCCCAACGGTCAAAATGTAGAATTATGTACTAGAGACTTCCAGTAAAATTTTCGAGTCGATCCAACGGTTAACGAACTGGAACAAAGAGAATGTTACTGGGGTAATTGAATGTGAAAAGCTGTGATGTTGGTTTGTGTTTTGGGCAGAGTTTTCTGCCTTTGCCCTGTTTTCTTGGCTGTGTTAGTTTGTGATGATTGAATGTTGAATTAGTTGGATGTTGTGGAATCTTGGGAGGATTGATGGGGACCCGGCGTTGAGAGGAACGAGGATAAGGGCTACGTGGGAGTACGTGAGCTCAGTTGGAGATGGGCAACAGGGGATGGTGGGTTATACGTGATTTGTGGACGTGGAGAATCGTTTTGCACCATCGCCCGACTGCCACCTAGTACCACATGTGATGGGTACCCCATAATTCTACAAGCTTGAAATGAGGAAGTGTGGAAGGGTGAGACTTCCTTCTTTTATTGTTGACCACAGAGTGGTACTTGGAGATATGTCGTGGGGGTCAGGAGACCTTGGGGACGTTAGGTGGGGTGCTATTGCCCAAAACCAAGCTTGACCAATCCCGATCCAACCCGGGCATAGTCAGTCAGTGAGAACCTGTGATGTACCTAAGCAGGCGAGCTCCTGGCAGTCAACAGATAAAAGGAACAAAGACCACAAAGCAAGGAGGCTTGTGTGGTGGCTGGCCAGCTGTGAAACTTGATTGATATATGGGATGTGGCCTCTGGTAATAGATTACCAAGGGTGGGTAATCGATTACATGGCTTAAAAGTGAAGACAGGAAGCTGAGATGGTCTCTGGTAATCGATTACCAAGGGAGTGTAATCGATTACCAAACTTGAAAACGAGGTCAAGAAGCTAGGAGGGCTTCTGGTAATCGATTTCCAAGGGGTGTAATCGATTACCAGGCTTAGAAATAGGACTGGAAGATTGTGGAGGCCTCTGGTAATCGATTACCAGCCTGTGTAATCGATTACACAGAGGAACAGGCCACTGGTAATCGATTACCAGGTATGTGTAATCGATTACACAATGCTTTTTTCAGGTTTACATGTCCTGAAGCTGTGTAATTCGAGTTTGGCCTCTGGTAATCGATTACCAAGGCTGTGTAATCGATTACCAGAGATGAAAAGCCTTGAGATACCTCTTTTACTTGCATGTAGTGGTTTTGAGAAGCATTGTGTTGCTACGTAGTTAGATATCGCGTGCAAGAGTCTACCCCTTTCTTTTCTTTCTTGTTGATCGTGATGGCGCCGCAACTAATCCATGATCGAGTGGAGATGGAGTGCCTAGAGGGAGCTTGGGAGACCCTCGAAGGCAATACGAGGTGCCGATTTCGGGGCACGATTCGATTCACGGCGACTTCATTGGTGCATCCAGAGGAACCCGCGCGCACGCTTCAGCGCATTGTGGAGTGGATATTACCCACGCCTACACCATATCGTCTAGTGGAGCCAGTCCAGGTGATCGAGGTGACGTCATCCGAGGAAGACCCTGAGGAGGACCCTGAGGAGCTACCTCCTGAGCTTGCTGTGGATGCTCTTGACTTTCTAGAGGGTGATGAGGACCCACTCCATGAGGTGGATTCTCCCGAGGACATCATGTCGGCATCTGAGGCAGACACTACGGAGGATAGTGGTCCTAAAGAGATGGCGATTAGTGGAGGCTCTTCATCATAGTAGACAGCTCATTGGACTAGTTTTATATACTTTTGAGGGTGGGTGTATCTAGGACTGACTGTTAGGTTTACTCTTTTGTTTTTGTATGGATAGACCTATTGTATAGGAATTTGATGATTGTATACATGTGGCTGAAGCCACCACTGTGGAAACCTTTGCTCTGGATGACACTATGTATTTTGTAAAACTCCCATATTTTGGACAGCTATTAAATGATGAATGTACTTATGTTTAACCTTGTTATTTGAAAAGAAAGCATTAGCAAACTTTATTTGCAAAAGAGTTTACCGACCGTATTTTGTTTTATTATTTTCACGTGATGACCTAAAGTAATGGCTGGTATACTCTTCCTTTTGAAACAACAAAATGGTTTAGAGATTACGAGTGGTAAGAAAGAAATGACTCCGAATAGAGTTGTGAACTGGCCTTTCAGGACTCTATAGTGAGGATTTTCCTTCTGAACCTAATTATTGTGAAAAGAGAAAGAAATGAAAAAGAAAAAGAAAAAAAAATTTACCATGGTTTTTGTTATTTAAATCATTACTATTAAACCAGTCATTATTTTGGGGACGCCACAAGCTGGGTGGCAAGCATCTCCTTCCTTTTCCTATAAATAGGGGAAGGAGGGAAGAACAAAAATGTTCAACCCTCCTGGTATCTGAGATTCACTTAAAATTAGTGAGAAAAATTGTTTCCGTGAAGAAAATCCAAGCTGAGGCGCTTCTGTAACGTTTCTGTGGGTGATTTTGCGAAGATTCTCAACCGTTCTTCAACGTTCTTCGTTCATTCTTCGGTCTTCAACCGGTAAGTTCCCGAAATCGAACTTTTCAATTCATTCTATGTACCCTTAGTGGTTGTCATACCCTAATTTCGTTCGGGGACCTTTGCTTGATGACATGTGACCTTTGTTTGGTCCTTGTAAGGTGCTTGGCACCCATCATTAGGCAATTTGTGAAATTCCGGGACATGCCAGAAAACAAAAGAAAATATTGATGCACAATCCATAAGGTTCCGTGACACACCGGAAATCAAATGGAAGCATCGTTGCACAACTAGTGAGGTTCCGTAACATTCCGTAAGTCAAAAAGGGGATGATTATGTAATCCACAAGGTTCCGTAACATTACGGAAAGAAAACAAGTATCGTTACGAAATTCGTAAGTTTCCGTAACTTTACAAAAAAAGAATCACCAAAAAAAGGCAGGGGGTGTACTTAGTAAAAATGGGGGTGCAAATAGCAACCAGGCCCACTTGGGCCCTCCAGAAGATTCCTCCAGAAGGCTGTTGCTTCTGGAGGAAGCAACCCTGCTCGCCTGGGCGAGCTGGGCGGCAACCATCTCCCCTATTTTGCTATAAATAGGGGAGGAAGTGAAGTGAAAAAGGGTTCAGCCCCTTAGGCACTTCTCTCTCTTTTGAATTTGCTTGGAAAAATTGTTTCCGTGAAGAAAATCTAAGCCGAGGCGCTTCCGAAACGTTTCCGTAACGTTTCCGTAAGGAATTTCGTGAAGGTTTTCGATCGTTCTTCGACGTTCTTCATCGTTCTTCAATCTTCAACGGGTAAGTACCTCGAACCAAGCTTTTCGATTCATTCTATGTACCCGTGGTGGTCCACATTGTGTTTCGTGTATTTTTATTCTCGTTTCATTTACTTTTAATACCCCCTTTTGACGTGCTTAGGCCATTTTATTTAAGTCATTTCTCGCTTAACCTAAAAATAAAATAAATTTCCACCGATCGTTTGAATTGTATTATCCGTTAACTTTGGTTAAAATGAATTCCGACCGTTCGGTCGTGCCGTAACCACGTTGGAAATCAAAAAAGAGGTAAAATAATAATATAGTAATAAAAAAAAAGTCTTTTAGTAAAATAAAGCGGAAAATCAATCGGACGTTTTCTCTTTGGGATTTCTCATTCTTAATTGAATTGACTAATGACTAAAGTGAAACTAAGGCTAAAATCAACTCGCCTAGTCAAGCTCGTCCATAAAAATAGGTTTTTGAAGTTTGTCATTTCAATTTCTTACTAAATAAAATGGATCATTCTCAAGGTCCAACGCCTTAAAATGATTACCTTTTAAAGAAAAAAGAATCACTTGATAAAAAGAACTACGTAGGTATGATTTTCTCATCCCAATTGAGGAATACGTAGGAGCAAAGGGAAACACCCTTGTAGACCACAAAAAGAGAAAAAATATAAAAAGGGTATAAAGGATATAAAGACATAAAAAGGGAACATAAAAAAATCAAAGTCATGTTTGCACATTCGATTAAAGGCTGCCGTCCCTTGGGACGGACGTGTGGGGTGCTAACACCTTCCCCGTGCGTAAATACAACTCCCGAACCTTTCACTTAAAAGTTCGTAGATCGCGTCTTTTCCGGTTTTTCCGACGTTTTCCTCAAATAAACGTTGGTGGCGACTCCGCGCGTATTCCTTTCGTGGAACACGCATCCCGCGAGTCACGCGTCGCCCTCCCGCCGAAGGGTAGGTTGCGACAGTTGGCGAGTTAGGGATGATTATGCCATTTAATCTTGTGCAAAGTTTTGCCATGACTTACTCCTTTGTTGGTTTCCCTTTATTATGTTCTTGTATATATAACTCTTTGATGCTTTTAGTGCATTTTTTGTATGCATGAGGTAAATATTTATTCATTTGATGCACACAAACACTAACACTATTTGCACACACGGTGAGTTGAAAAAAAAAGGGGGCCCTATACCCGTGTTCGTGGAAACATAAGGAGTGGAGGTGAATCTATGATCATGCTAGGTCTCCGACTTGCTTGATTACAGTGAACCCTCATCTAGAGTTTTTCTCTTTGGAAACATATTGTTGCTAGTAGTCCCTACTGCTGCTGTATGTTCTTCGAAGGGGATGATACCTCTAGAAACCATCAAGAGAGATATGACTATCTTGGGGGTTATCACTAAATGCCTAGTTAGCTCTCTCCCTTATAGGTTCCTTAAATAGGGGCACGGAGCAAACACGCTGCGTGCCATTTTTTCACACTGCCATGCATAAATAGTCATATACCCTTTTGTTTATGTTCAGTGAATATTGACATACTATGTACATTCCCGTATTGCGTCTTTTGAATATGCATCGCATACGGGTTCTGTCTTGATCCCCTCTGTAAACAAACCAACGGAGGGTCCGTGTCACCTTCTTTTAAAAAAAAAAAGAAAAAAAAAACATACATTGGGGCACTTTGCTACCCCTAGACGTTGTGTCTAAGAAGGAGACAGTTCCCCGGGCTCCCGCATTCCTAAGATACATCTTTGTCATATGCATTCCTTCATGCATTCATCCATTCCACCCATGAGATGTCGGAGTTTTGATTTGCACCAGCTTTTTGTCTCATTTTAGTAAGCATGGGTACAAATCAAACCAGCAAGAGGTTTTACCAAGTCAAGGTTAAAGGCCTAGATACCACCAGCATCAAGGAATTAGGGCGGTTGATGGAACCCCTTCAAATGCAAGCCTTCCGCAAGATTTACGGAAAGATCTTAGAGTTGACCATAGCAGAGATATCCATAGAAGCCATTGCATCACTCACCCAATACTACGACCAGCCTTTGAGATGCTTCACGTTCGGAGACTTCCAATTGGTACCAACCATTGAAGAATTTGAGGAAATTTTAGGATGTCCTCTTGGGGGAAGAAAACCATACCTTTCCTCCGGGTGTCTCCCCTCTTTGAGCAAAATTGCAACTGTGGTCAAGGATTCAGCAAGAGGTTTGGACCGCATAAAACGGACTCGGAACGGCATAGCGGGCCTACCACGAAAGTACCTAGAAAACAAGGCAAGGGGTATGGCCAATCAAGGAGATTGGGTCCCGTTTATGGATGTGTTAGCTTTGCTAATTTTTGGGGTCGTCCTCTTTCCAAACGTAGATGGTTTGGTGGACCTAGCAGCAATCGACGCTTTCCTTGCATACCACCATAGCAAGGAAAGTCCGGTGGTAGCTGTCTTGGCAGATTTATTTGACACATTTAACCGAAGGTGCGAAAAGAGTAGCGCACGGATCATCTGTTGCTTGCCCGCCCTCTGTGTTTGGTTGGTTTCACACCTGTTCCAGCAAGACACGAGGCATCCATGTCCGCTCCAGAGCCATCGCTCGTGTACTGAAAAGAGAAGAATAGATTGGGACCAACTTTTGGCTGGGATAGGAGGTAGAACAATCAATTGGTTCCCCCGATGGAAGGAAGGAAAGGAGGGAGTCCTTTTCTCATGTGGAGGGTACCCAAACATTCCGCTGATAGGAACGAGGGGTTGTATTAACTACAATCCCGCGCTCACTATAAGACAACTAGGGTACCCCATGAGGGGAGCACCGACGGAAGAAAGCATGTCTCCTTTCCTTGTGAGGGATTTCGGCGCACAAAATTTCAAGGCTATACAAGCAATCCATAAGGCATGGGAAACCCCGTTAAAGAAAGATCAAGAACTTAGGGGCATTCGTAATGGCATCATTGGTGGGTACCATGAATGGCTGAAAGTTCATATATGAGGTTTAGATTGGCTCGCCAAGTTAAAAGTCGTCAGCGAAGAGAATTTTGAAGCACCGGAAGAGGACGAAGAAGTCCAAGCTCTCAAAAGCGAGTTAGGAAAGGCGAAACTTGCCAAGGAGAAGTTCAAGTTGGCCGCTACACACATCCGGAAGGAGTGTGCCGGATTACGGGAAGAGAATGCAATTACCGCATGAGCCCTTGAACAAGAGACCAAGAGGGCTCACAAGGAAGAGTATGGCCGGAACAAATTTCGCGGAGCTCTGTGGGGTAGCAACAATGAACTCAAGTTGCGAAGGGAAGAGAGGGACCAGTCGCGAGCACATAGCATGGTTTTGAAAGAGGAGTTAGTTGCCTGTTCAAGGTCCAAAAGAAGCTTTTCCCAGCGTTTATGCGAGACGGAGACCAACATGCTAGCTATCATCGCCAAGTACCAAGAAGAGTTAGGTCTAGCCACGGCTCACGAGCATAGGATCGCGGACGAGTATGCCCAAGTATACGCGGAAAAAGAGGCTAGAGGAAGGGTGATCGACTCTTTACACCAAGAGGCAACCATGTGGATGGATCGGTTTGCTCTTACCTTGAACGGGAGTCAGGAACTTCCCCGATTGTTAGCCAAGGCCAAGGCGATGGCAGACACCTACTCCGCCTCCGAAGAAATTCATGGGCTTCTCGGCTATTGTCAGCATATGATAGACTTAATGGCCCACATAATTAGAAATCGCTAGGAAACTTGTATGGTCTCTCAGACCTTGACTAGATACAACTTTTTTGAAATAAAATGAGTTGGTCCCATGTTTCTACTCCAAAAAGCTTGTGCAAATCAAATCACTCCTGCATTTTATCTCTAGCATGCATTCTTTCTTTCTTTACCCACTCCTCACGTTTGGCTTTTTAGGGAAAAACACCATAACTAAACGCGCCACAAGGCATCCCTATCGCACCAGATCCAAATCTAGAACGATGGGTGATCAAGAGGAGACACAGGAACAGATGAAAGCCGACATGTCGGCTCTGAAAGAACAAATGGCCTCCATGATGGAGGCCATGTTAGGAATGAGGCAGCTCATGGAGAAAAACGCGGCCACCGCTGCCGCTGTCAGTTCGGCTGCCGAAGCAGATCCAACTCTCTTGGCAACTGCGCATCATCCTCCCTCAAACATAGTAGGACGGGGAAGGGACACACTGGGGCACGATGGCAACCCTCACCTGGGATACAACCGAGCGGCTTACCCTTATGGATTGCCGCCCAACTACCCACCACCCGTCTTGCAAGACGATGCGGGCCATATTGCTTCTCCCGTCCTTGAAAGAGAGCCTCCTCAACAGCCCGACGAGGTCCACAAAGACCCTCAAGACTATGCTCGAAGGGATGTCGAGTTCTATCCCCCGATCCCTGAAGGGCCGGCACCCAGCACGTTGCCTCAACCCAACATCGCGACACAACCAATAGTTTTGTCCACGGAAGGACCGCCCCCGACAACGGAAGAAAGGAGGAAGCTCGATCTCCTCGAGGAAAGATTGAGAGCCGTGGAAGGATTTGGGGACTATCCATTCGCAGACATGACGGATCTTTGCTTAGTACCCGATGTTGTTATCCCCCCGAAGTTCAAAGTGCCGGACTTCGACAAGTATAAAGGGACGACTTGTCCCAAAAACCATCTCAAGATGTACTGTCGCAAGATGGGCGCACACTCTAAGGATGAGAAGCTATTAATACACTTCTTTCAAGATAGCTTGGTCGGAGCCGCGGTAGTTTGGTACACTAATTTGGAAGCTTCCCGTATCCGTACTTGGAAGGATCTGATTACTGCCTTCCTAAGGCAATATCAGTATAATTCCGATATGGCTCCCGATCGCACTCACCTGCAGAATATGTTCAAGAAAGAGGGCGAAACCTTTAAAGAATACGCACAGCGGTGGAGAGACCTGGCGGCACAAGTGGCTCCTCCCATGGTTGAGAGAGAGATGATCACCATGATGGTAGACACTCTGCCAGTGTTCTACTATGAGAAGCTAGTAGGTTACATGCCGTCCAGCTTCGCGAATCTAGTGTTCGCCGGGGAAAGGTTCGAGGTAGGGTTGAAAAGAGGAAAGTTCGATTACGTTTCCTCCACGAGTGCGAATGCCAAAAGAATCGGGGCAACGGGGGCCAAAAGGAAGGAAGGAGATGCCCATGCCGTCTCTTCAACGCCCGCGTGGGTCAAACCCCCGCAGACACCTCATGGTACCCATCAGTACACGCAACATCACCCGAGCTTCTCGGCTCATACCGGGAACGCCTCTAGTTCAGCACCCGTGCAGCCTAAGGCACCCATCCAAAGGGAAGCTCCCCAAGTTCCAACTCCGAACACGACTCGCCCGGCCGGTAATTCCAACGCAACAAGGAACTTCCCTCCGAGGCCATTTCAAGAATTCACCCCACTCCCAATGACGTATGAAGACCTCTTGTCGTCCCTCATCGCCAACCATTTGGCCGTGGTAACTCCCGGAAAGGTCCTCCAACCCCCTTTCCCAAAGTGGTATGACCCTAACGCAACTTGCAAGTACCATGGGGGTGTCCCGGGGCATTCCGTTGAAAAATGCTTGGCCCTTAAATACAAGGTCCAACATTTGATGGATGCTGGGTGGCTGACCTTCCAAGAGGATCGGCCCAATGTGAGAACCAACCTGCTCGCCAATCATGGAGGGGGAGCAGTTAACGCCGTTGAGTCCGATATGCCGCGCAAGTCTAAACCTTTAAGGGATGTGGCAACCCCTAGGAGGTTTATCTTTGAGGCCCTACAAAAGGGAGGTGTGATTCCCCATAGTGGGTGTAAGGAGGATTCCTTTTTGCTGCATTCCGGCGAGCTGCATGACATGGAAACGTGTTTGGGAGTAGAGGAATTGTTACAGCGGATGATAGATCAAGGTCGACTGGAAGTGGCAGTGAAGGAAGAGAAGAGCAGCATATATGCATGCAGTCCACGGATGGAAGCAGTGTTGCGAAGCCCAAACCCTTGGTGATATACTTCACTAAGGGCATAGCTTGGCAAAAGCCCGGACACCCCTTAGCAGCTAAACCTGTTCCTTTCCCGTACCAAAATAGCCACGCAGTCCCATGGAGATATGCACCTCCGAGGGGAAGGAAGAAGAAGCCACCGACGTCAGCTCGTTGTCGGCTAAGGTAACAAATATCACGGGACTGAGCGGTGTGACTCGTAGCGGTCGTGTGTTTGCGCCTCCGGACCTACCAGTCCAACCCGCGAACGTCAAGGGAAAGGAAAAGTGGTGGAGGAACAAGATGGTGAAGCACCCCACGCTTCGAATAAAGATATTCCGGCGAAAGGTTTCTCGGAGAAAAAGGATGGTAAAAAGGAGGTGTCGCTAGAGGAAGCCAGCGCGTTCCTCCATATAATTCAGTAGAGCGAATTCAAGGTTATCGAACAGCTCAACAAAACTCCGGCCAGGGTCTCGCTGTTGGAGTTACTCATGAGCTCCGAGCCTCATCGGGCTCTGCTAGTAAAAGTTCTGAACGAGGCCCATGTGGCCCAAGACATCTTGGTAGAAGGTTTCGGAGGGCTGGTCAATAATATCACTGCCAACAACTATCTCGCTTTCGCCGAAGAAGAAATCCCCGCCAAGGGGAGAGGGCATAATAAAGCTTTGCACGTATCAGTCAAGTGTATGGACCATATCGTAGCCAAAGTGCTCATCGATAATGGTTCCAGTTTAAACATGATGCCTAAGAGCACTTTGGAGAAATTACCATTCAATGCTTCCCACTTAAAGTCGAGTTCAATGGTGGTTCGTGCCTTCGACGGCACCCGCCGAGAGGTTAGGGGAGAGATCGATCTCCTAGTGCAGATAGGCCCTCACACCTGTCAAGTTACTTTCCAAATAATGGATATTAACCCCCCCTACAGCTGCCTGTTGGGGCGCCCGTGGATCCACTCAGTGGGAGTTGTTCCCTCTACACTCCACCAAAAGTTGAAATTCGTAGTGGAAGGGCATCTGGTCATCGTATCAGGCGAGGAAGACATCTTGGTGAGCTGCCCATCCTCTATGCCTTATGTGGAAGCCGCAGAGGAGTCATTAGAAACCGCTTTTCAGTCTTTGAGGTGGTAAGCATTTCCTCTGTGGACTCCTTCTCTGGGCAACCTTGCCTGTCCGATGCAGTAGTAATGATGGCCCGAGTTATGTTGGGAACGGTTACGAACCCGGAATGGGTTTAGGCAAAGACAACGTTGGCATAACTAGCCTGATAAATGCCAAAGGAAATCGTGGAAATATGGTTTAGGCTATAAACCCACTCAGGCGGATATAAAGAGAAGCATCGCGGGAAGAAAGAGCGGTGGTCAAAACTCGCGGTTGAGACAAGAAAGTGAAGGAAGCCCGCCCTGCCACATAAGTAGAAGCTTTATAAGCGCGGGTCTGGGAGACGAAGGTCAAGTGGTCGCGATATACGAAGATGATGTTCCGAGTACATTGGATTTGGTACGACCACGCCCTCCTGATTTCCAGCTGGGAAATTGGCGGGTGGAGGAACGCCCCGGCATTTACGCAACGAGCATAATGTAAACCTTTACGGTTTTAAAAGCTCTATAGTTGGGCCTAGGCTTTAGAGTTTTTCCTTTTGTTAAGGCTTTGTGTCTTTAAATTTTGAATTTATAATACAGGGATCTTTCTTCATCTGTTCCTACGTCTCTACGCATTCTCATTCATTTGCATGTTTACTTCTTTATTTCTGAAACGGCAGATCCGATGACGAGTCCCCGAAGGTACTAATACCTGGGACCCGCTTATCAACTTCGAGCAAGAAACGAATCAAACGGAAGGTGAAGGGAATGAGGATGTGGGACTTCCCCCATAATTAGAAAGGATGGTCGCCCATGAGGACCAAGAAATGGGGCCTTATCAAGAAGAAACAGAACTAGTAGACTTGGGAATTGGCAGTGGAAAAAGGGAAGTAAAGATAGGCACAGGTATTACCGCACCTATCCGTGAAGAATTAATAATCCTGCTAAAAGACTACCAAGACATCTTTGCTTGGTCATACCAAGATATGCCCGGTTTGAGTTCTGACATTGTACAGCACTGATTACCTCTAAATCCCGAGTGTTCCCCGGTAAAGCAGAAACTGAGAAGGATGAAGCCCAAAACATCCTTAAAGAAAAAAGAAGAAGTGAAGAAGCAATTTGACGCTGGTTTTTTGGCCGTCGCTCGGTATCCAGAATGGGTTGCCACATTGTACCGGTCCCTAAGAAAGATGGAATGTACGGATGTGTGTGGATTATCGGGACCTGAATTGGGCCAGTCCCAAGGACAATTTTCCTTTGCCACACATCGATATCCTCGTAGATAACACGGCCAATTTCGCTTTATTTTCCTTCATGGACGGTTTCTCTGGTTACAATCAGATAAAGATGGCTCCAAAGGATATGGAAAAGACTACCTTCGTCACCCTGTGGGGGACGTTCTGTTACAAGGTGATGTCCTTTGGACTCAAGAATGCTGGGGCAACTTATCAACGGGCCATGGTAGCTTTGTTCCATGATATGATGCATCAAGAGATCGAGGTCTACGTGGACGACATAATTGCTAAATCTAAATCCGAGGAAGAAACCTTGTCGACCTGCGGAGGTTGTTTGAAAGGCTTAAGAAATATCAATTAAGGTTGAACCCCGCCAAGTGTACCTTTGGGGTCAAATCAGGGAAATTGCTTGGTTTCATCGTAAAGCCAGAAAGGGATAGAGGTAGACCCGAGAAGGTGAAGGCCATCCTTGAGATGCCAGAACCCCGTACTGAGAGGCAAGTCCGGGGCTTCCTGGGACGCTTGAA
>NW_021143743.1:0-33822 GCF_004193775.1 Glycine soja | reverse complement strand
GCATAATTCAGCAGAGCGAATTCAAGGTTATCGAACAGCTCAACAAAACCCCGGCTAGGGTCTCGCTGCTGGAGTTACTTATGAGCTCCGAGCCTCATCGGGCTCTGCTAGTAAAAGTGCTGAACGAGGCTCATGTGGCCCAAGAATATCTCGGTAGAAGGTTTCGGAGGGCTGGTCAACAATATCACTGCCAACAACTATCTTGCCTTCGCCGAGGAAGAAATCCCCGCCGAGGGGAGAGGGCATAATAAGGCTTTACACGTATCAGTCAAGTGTATGGACCATATCGTAGCCAAGGTGCTCATCGATAATGGTTCCAGTTTAAACGTGATGCCTAAGAGCACTTTGGAGAAGTTACCATTCAATGTTTCCCACTTAAAACCAAGTTCAATGGTGGTTCGGGCCTTCGACGCACTCGCCGAGAGGTTAGGGGAGAGATCGATCTCCCCAGTACAAATAGGCCCTCACACCTGTCAAGTCACTTTCCAAATAATGGATATTAATCCCCCTACAGCTGCCTGTTGGGGCGTCCGTGGATCCACTCGGTGGGAGTCGTGCCTTCTACGCTCCACCAAAAGCTGAAATTCGTAGTAGAGGGGCACTTGGTCATCGTGTCAGGCGAGGAAGATATCTTGGTAAGCTGCCATCCTCCATGCCTTATGTGGAAGCCGCAGAAGAGTTGTTAGAAACTGCTTTCCAGTCTTTTGAGGTGGTCAGCATTTCCTCCGTGGACTCCCTCTTTGGGCAGCCTAGTCTGTCGATGCAGCGGTAATGATGGCCCGAGTTATGTTGGGGAACGGTTATGAGCCCGGGATGGGTTTAGGAAAAAACAACAGTGGCATAACTAGACTGATAAATACCCAAGGTAATCGTGGGAAGTATGGTTTAGGCTATAAGCCCACTCAGGCAGACATGAAAAGGAGCATCGCGGGAAGGAAGAACAATGGTCAAAGTTCGCGTTGGAGACAAGAAGGTGAAGGAAGCCCGCCCTGCCACATAAGTAGAAGCTTTATAAGTGCGGGTTCGGGAGACAAAGGTCAAGCGTTCGCGATATGCGAAGATGATATTCCGAGTACTTTGGATTTGGTACGACCATGCTCTCCTGATTTCCAGCTGGGAAATTGGCGAGTGGAGGAACGCCCCGGCATTTACGCAACAAGCATAATGTAAACCTTTACGGTTTTAAAAGCTCTATAGTTGGGCCTAGGCTTTAGAGTTTTCATTTTGTTAAGGCTTTGTGTCTTTTGTTTTTGAATTTATAATACAAGGATCTTTCTTCATCTGTTCCTGGTCTCTACCCATTCTCATTCATTTGCATGTTTACTTCTTTTTCTAAAACGGCAGATTCGATGACGAGTCCCCCGAAGGTACTAATACCTGGGACCCGTCTATCAACTTCGAGTAAGAAATGAATCAAACAGAAGATGAAGGAGATGAGGATGTGGGACTTCCTTCGGAACTAGAAAGAATGGTCGCCCATGAGGACCAAGAAATGGGGCCTCATCAAGAAGAAACAGAGCTAGTAGACTTAGGATTTGGCAGTGGAAAGAGGGAAGTAAAGATAGGTACAGGCATTACCGCACCTATCCGTGAAGAATTAATAATCCTGCTAAAAGGCTACCAAGACATCTTTGCTTGGTCATACCAAGATATGCCCGGTTTGAGTTCTGACATTGTGCAGCACCGATTACCTCTAAATCCCGGGTGTTCCCCGGTAAAACAGAAATTGAGGAGGATGAAGCCCGAAACATCCTTGAAGATAAAAGAAGAAGTGAAGAAGCAATTTGACGCTGGATTTCTGGCCGTCGCTCGGTATCCAGAATGGGTTGCCAACATCGTACCAGTTCCTAAAAAGATGGGAAAGTACGAATGTGTGTAGATTATCGGGACCTGAATCGGGCCAGTCCCAAGGACAATTTTCCTTTACCACACATCGATATCCTCGTAGATAACACGGCCAATTTCGCTTTATTTTCCTTCATGGACGGTTTCTCTGGTTACAATCAGATAAAGATGGCGCCCGAGGATATGGAAAAGACTACTTTCGTCACCCTGTGGGGAACGTTCTGTTACAAGGTGATGTCCTTTGGACTCAAGAATGCCGGGGCAACTTATCAACGGGCCATGGTAGCTTTGTTCCATGATATGATGCATCAAGAGATCGAGGTCTACGTGGACGACATAATTACTAAATCTAAATCTGAGGAAGAACACCTTGTCAACCTGCGGAAGTTGTTCGAAAGGCTTAAGAAATATCAATTAAGGTTGAACCCCGCTAAGTGTACCTTTGGGGTCAAATCAGGTATATTGCTTGGTTTCGTTGTAAGCCAGAAAGGGATAGAGGTAGACCCCGAAAAAGTGAAGGCTATCCTTGAGATGCCGGAACCCCGTACGGAGAGGCAGGTCCGAGGTTTCCTGGGGCGCTTGAATTATATTGCCAGATTCATATCGCAGCTCACCGCCATTTGTGAGCCGTTGTTTAAACTCTTGCGCAAAAACCAAACTGATCGGTGGAATGAGGATTGCCAAGAGGCTTTCGGAAGGATCAAAAAGTGCCTAATGAATCCTCCCGTGCTTATGCCACCAGTACCTGGAAGGCCTCTCATTTTGTACATGACAATCTTGGACGAATCAATGGGGTGTATGCTGGGGCAACATGACGAATCCGGGAAGAAAGAGCGCGTTGTTTACTACCTAAGTAAGAAGTTCACGACCTGTGAGATGAATTACTCCTTGCTCGAAAGAACGTGTTGTGCTTTAGTATGGGCGTCCCATCGCTTAAAGCAGTACATGCTGAGCCATACTACCTGGTTGATATCCAAAATGGACCCGGTCAAGTACATCTTTGAAAAGCCAGCTCTCACAGGACGAATCGCCCGGTGGCAGGTCTTGCTATCTGAGTTTGATATAGTCTACGTCACCCAAAAGGCGATAAAAGGAAGCGCTTTGGCAGATTATTTGGCCCAACAGCCTCTTAACGACTACCAGCCCATGCATCCGGAATTCCCGGATGAGGACATCATGGCCTTGTTCGAGGAAAAGTTGGACGAAGATCGGGACAAATGGACTGTATGGTTTGACGGAGCGTCAAACATTCTAGGTCATGGCGTTGGGGCAGTGTTGATCTCTCCGGACAATCAATGTGTACCTTTCACAGCCAGGCTAGGATTCGACTGCACCAACAACATGGCCGAATATGAAGCATGTGCCCTAGCCGTCCAGGCAGCAATTGACTCCAATGTCAAACTACTCAAGGTGTACGGCGACTCAGCGTTGGTAATCCATCAGCTGAGAGGGGAATGGGAAACTAGAGATCCCAAGCTGATACCCTACAAAGCCTACATCAAGGAATTGGCTAAGACTTTCGATGAGATCTCCTTCCATCATGTTCCCCGTGAGGAGAATCAAATGGCGGATGCACTTGCTACGTTGGCATCTATGTTCCAGTTAACACCGCACGGGGACCTACCCTACATTGAATTTCAGTGTCGTGGCAAACCCGCACATTGTTGCCAAGTGGAAGAGGAACGGGACGGAAAGCCTTGGTATTACGACATCAAGCGATATGTCGTAAGCAAAGAATACCCGCCAGAGATTGCCGACAACGATAAAAGGACATTGAGGAGGTTGGCAGCCAGTTTCTTCATGAGCGGAGGCACACTGTATAAGAGAAATCACGACATGACACTCCTGCGATGTGTGGATGCCAAGGAGGCAAATCACATGATCGAGGAAGTCCATGAGGGCTCGTTTGGAACGCACGCCAACGGGCATGCTATGGCCAGGAAGATCTTAAGAGCAGGTTATTACTGGCTTACCATGGAAAGTGATTGTTGTGTCCATGTGAGGAAGTGCCACAAATGTCAAGCATTCGCGGATAATGTCAATGCCCCACCGCATCCCCTGAATGTCATGTCCGCCCCTTGGCCTTTCTCCATGTGGGGAATAGATGTCATCGGGGCCATTGAGCCCAAGGCCTCGAATGGTCATCGCTTCATCCTCGTAGCAATAGATTATTTCACCAAGTGGGTCGAGGCGGCTTCATATACCAATGTCACGAGGAATGTGGTGGTCAGGTTCATTAAGAAGGAGATCATCTGCCGATATGGTTTGCCAAGAAAGATTATCACGGACAACGGCACCAACCTGAATAACAAGATGATGGGGGAAATGTGCGAGGAGTTTAAAATCCAGCATCACAATTCCACACCCTACCGGCCAAAGATGAATGGAGCCGTGGAAGCAGCCAATAAGAATATCAAAAAGATTATCCAAAAGATGACCGTGTCATACAAGGATTGGCACGAGATGCTCCCATTCGCGTTACACGGTTACCGGACTTCAGTGCGAACGTCAACTGGGGCAACGCCGTTCTCATTGGTATATGGGATGGAGGCGGTGTTACCATTTGAGGTAGAAGTCCCGTCATTAAGGATCTTGGCAGAATCTGGATTAAAGGAATCAGAGTGGGCTCAAACACGCTACGATCAGCTCAACCTCATTGAGGGTAAGCGCTTAACGGCCATGAGTCATGGGCGCTTGTACCAGCAAAGAATGAAGAGCGCGTTCGACAAGAAAGTACGCTTACGCAAGTTCCATGAGGGAGACCTTGTGCTAAAGAAAATGTCCCATGCTGTCAAGGACCACCGAGGGAAATGGGCCCCGAACTACGAAGGGCCTTTTGTTGTGAAGAGGGCTTTCTCCGGAGGAGCCCTGGTGCTTACCAACATGGATGGCGAAGAGCTACCTTCACCCGTGAACTCTGATGTCGTCAAACAATATTATGCTTAGAAGCTGGGGCAATTAAGGATGTCGCTGCATGTTCTCTATCTTTATGCGTTTTCTAGATTTCCCCCCAGGGATTTCCGGTCCGTTGTATCTCTTGTTACGATCTTTCAAAGAAATGAACATGGATTTGAGGCTTTTAGTCCTCACGTTAGTTTCACACCTTGCGTTAATGGGATCCCCCAAGCGCTTAATTAGAATTGAACCTGAACCAACTTTCCCTAAATTTTCTGCGTTTGGAAACATTCATGCATACGCATACGCATACGCATGTATATTGTTGTGGTAAAACAGGGGCAGGATCACCTTGGGCTACCTTCTGGAGTGAAGACAAAACATGAACGTCAGAAACCAATCAAGGTAGGGTAATGATGCGGCCAAGATTGGCCATACCTGGTTGTTTATTACTTGCAGGTACTTAAGGATGAATGCAAGCGGGGATGGGGTCACGACCGACCGATCGTTGCTCTTCTCTGTGCGAAACAAGCAGGGAATGTCGCTGCAAGGCAGCCCCGTATCCTTTGTATTTTGCAGCTTTCTTTTACTATTTGTTTGTTTTAAAAAGGAAAAGGGTAATAATAAAATAAGTAATCAACGCCTAATTCTAACCTAAGTAAGTTCAAGTTAGGCAAAATGCTAATCCATGAGAAGGGAGGGGACACGGTTAATGTTCCCCTCAAAAAAAAAAAAAAAAAAAAAAAGTGCAGGTTAGCTCGCCTGGGCGAGCTGGGCTCGCCTGGGCGAGCCACCCCTGCACCAAATTATAAAAATGACGAAAGGGGGGGCGTTTTTACATTCAAAAACTTCTTTTCCCCCCCTTTCAAAAGCCATACCCACGGGATTGACAAATTTGCAGCCCTAGGGTCATCCTTTTTCGCATTTTTTGATTCCGTTTTGCGCTTTTGTTCATCACCAACAAGTAAGTATTCCATCCCTAAGCTTTCTAGCTTTTCATTGGTGTATTTTGATCTCCTTTTGGTGCTCTAAATTGTGGGAGTGTGCTCAAATATATGGGGCAATTTTGATTTGTTTTCTTGCTTGATTAGGTTGAATTAGGGGTTGGTATGAGATGGCCCTAGGCCTATAATGCATTTTGAAACAATAGGACATGCCACATTGTCCCCGTTCTCTTGCTATTGATGCCTAAACGCGCGCCCACCAAGTGTTCGGTGAAATGCCTCAATGGCATTAGCGCGTGACTTTTGTAAGGAGACAACCCATGGTGTATTTTGGTTTGTGCATATTTTCTATTTTTTGGAATATGTATTCATTCCCGAAAAAGGCTAGAGTAATTGCCCCACATATATCCTAGTCCTAGAAACTGAAATTTTATGCAAAAAGAGCACAAAAGGAGGTGCATATTGGGTAAAGTTACTCTTTTTGGCCAGCAATCAGCTGTGGGCCACGCTACAATATTTTCCCTATGCCTAGATGGTTAGGAATTTTGCTCATCATAAATGTGTAGGTTTAGAATAGGTAGCAAAATACCTTTGGCAATTTACACTTTGGGTATGATAGCAAAATACTTGGATGTATGTACATATAATTTTTGGTAGTCAAAATGTCTCACAAAAAAATATACATAAATATGTTGCATGTTATGTAAAGAAGATACATTACCAAAAAATGTATACCTTTTAATTTGAATACAATTTTAGTCAGCAAAGGAAAATATACTTGAATTTGCATGCGGCTTTAGGTAGCAAAAACTTGAAAAGAGCATGAAATGTAGCACCTTATTGTGTAGATAGTCAAGATTCATCATGAAGTTTGTGTATGTATAGGTATTAGAGATACCAAGATGTGCACATGTGCAATTTTTGGTACCCCAAAATGCTTTGGGTATGCATGTATGTGAATTTAGCCAAGGAGATGTGTGTGATGTAAGTAACAAATACACCTTGGAAGTACGTGTAAATAATCTAGGTAACGAAGCTGCCTTGATTGTATATGGGTGCATTTTTTTTTTTTTTCGGTTAATAGAATGTCTTGTGCAAGAGAACGTTTGTAAGGAAATATGCGCATAAGCTTGCTCTAAATTTACATTGATGTTTGTATTTATGGGAGGAGGTTATATGACATTTTTGCTTTAAGAGTAACGTCCCACTGGTAAAACTAACTTTCCAAATGTTTGCCTTCGCAGGAATGGCCCCGAGGAAGCTTGCCTCAAAGAGGTCCAGGAAGGACAAGGCGGCCGAAGGAACTAGTTCCGCCCCGGAGTACGACAGTCACCGCTTTAGGAGCGTTGTACACCAGCAGCGCTTCGAAGCCATCAAGGGATGGTCGTTTCTCCGGGAGCGACGCGTCCAGCTCAGGGACGACGAGTATACTGATTTCCAGGAGGAAATAGGGCGCCGGCGGTGGGCACCACTGGTTACTCCCATGGCCAAGTTTGATCCAGAAATAGTCCTTGAGTTTTATGCCAATGCTTGGCCAACAGAGGAAGGCGTGCGCGACATGAGATCCTGGGTTAGGGGTCAGTGGATCCCGTTCGATGCCGACGCTATCAGCCAGCTCCTGGGATATCCGATGGTATTGGAAGAGGGCCAGGAATGCGAGTATGGCCAGAGGAGGAACCGGTCTGATGGGTTCGATGAGGAGGCCATCGCCCAGCTGCTATGTATACCGGGGCAGGATTTTGCCCGGACTGCTGCAGGGAGGCGAGTGCGAATCATGCGCACCAATATGACCACCCTGACCCAGATATGGATGACGTTGCTCCTCAGCAACATCCTGCCCACCGATCATAATTCCGACCTCCCCATGCCTAAGTGCCAGCTGGTGTACGCCATCCTGACACGGATGAGCATCCATGTGGCTCAGTTGATCGCTGATGCCATCTATATTTTTGCAGGTATGGCGCCCACTAGGCACCCTTTGGACCCAGATAAGTCCAACAGGGCCCTGGGATTCCCCGCACTGATCACAGGACTCTGCCAGTCGTTCGGAGTCCCCGTTGCACCTACCAAGGTGATTCGGCCGCCCATCACCCGGGTTTTTATTGAGAAGTACTGTACCCAGAGACAGGGTCAGGGTGATGCTCCACAGGTCGCAGGCGCGCCCCCACCACCTCATAAGGCTGGCCAGGCTGGGGCATTTGACATGGAGCAGTATTTACGGCATTTGGTTCGCCAGCAGGCGGCCAACCACCGAGCACATGTACGGACCCATGACTGTCTGTACCAGATGAGCCTTAGCATGCAGAGCCAGGGCTCCGCTTCTTTTTCATGCCCTACTCCAGACCAGTTCAGGGCAGAGGTTGCATGGCCCGGAGATTGGCCCGAGGCCCAAGCAGGAGAGGCACCCCCAGAAGCTCCCGGCGATGGAGAAGAAGCCCACGAGGATGAGGAGATGGCCGATTTGCTTGACTTCTTGGGAGGGAGTGGAGATACGTGACTGGGAGATCCCCAGATTCATGTTTTCTTTCATATTTCTTTTGTCATTTTTATTCTATGTTATTGTTTTGACTTGAGAGACTAACGTTTGTTTTTGTTGTTTCGATTGTCGTTTGTACAGCGCATACATTTTTGTTTAGATTGTTGCGTTAGTATTTATATATCACTACTATCAATGATGTTTGAAATTCTGGAACCGTGTAGAGTTCTTCGTTTAGGAACATCGTCCAAAAGTATATAGGTGAAATAAACAAAAAAAAATCATGATAAAAATAAAAATAGAAAAGGAAAGAAAATGAAATAGAAAAGAAAAGAAAGTGAAAAGAAAAAGAGAGCAAATAAGAAAAAAAAAGGCAAGTAAGGAAAAAGATAGAAAAAAGAAAAAAATAAGTTGTCAAGCTGAAAAACCAACATGCTGTTGAAAAGAGATGACTTCCAACTTTTCTTTGGAAAAATTCACTGATCATAACTAGTTTTTGAAAAATGTGTATGCACCTGAAGGGTGAATGCTGTGAAGATTTTCCCAGACGCCCAAAATGGACTCGGATGAATGCACAAATTGATAAAAGAACATATTTTGGAAACATTGGGTTGATCTAAAAATAGAGGGAATGAATCCTGAGCCCTAGCATCACATGACCATAAAAATTTGACACTTGAGTGTCCGCATAGGTGCATGCATGACCAGTTTTGCATAAAATTTCCAAATCATCATTTTTGCATTTGTGTCATGGAAATAATGTGAGGCATCCCTTTTTTCCTTGAGCCAAACCAAACCCCGACATGTATCATGTCTAGCCATTCTACAAACCTTGAGCCAAAATCCTGACTCACCATAATCCTTACCCTCGGAAGCAAAAAGGAAGAGAAGGGAAATTCCCAATCAAAGAGTGGGAGAAAGCAAAAAGAAAAGAAAGGAAATTCCCAATCAAAGAGTGGGAGAAAGCAAAAAGAAAAGAAAGGAAATTCCCAATCAAAGAATGGGAGAAAGAAAAAAAAAAGAAAAGAAGGAAAGAAAGCTCCTGATCAAGGATCAAAAGAAAACAGAAGAAATGTGCAGAGAGGTCTTTGGACCGGGCAATATCTGAACAATACAGAATTGTCACCAAATGAACAAAAAAAGGAAGGAAAGGAAACCACGACCTAAAATGGTCTTCTCCCTTTAATTACCAACCAAAATCCCGTGCGCTAGCGACCTTTTTTCTCTCGCCCCGCACTAAACAAAAAAAAACAGAAAAAGAAAAAGCCAGGAAAATCAAAAGCCAAAAACACACAAAAGCCGAAAAACCCACCAAAAGAACCCATTCCAAAGGGAAGCCCTATTGATCCATGATCACGCATGTAATTTTTGATTTGATAGGAAATAATTTGCAAAGTCAAGTCATGACATATCTATGGTTCGGAATTAGGATGAAACACTTACCTGTGCGAGATTGATACACTTTGAGTGATTTCTTCTATTTTTGTCGAACCCGGTGTTTCCTCTAAATGGTCATTTAGAAACGAAATGCTAACATCCAAAATCTCATTTATGGTTATGGGAGATTTCATCAGCAGACTCTCCTTCCCCGGTAGACGCATTGTTTTTCACTCAAAAAAGCATATGCTGCTCTAAATCAGTTGGAATATTTGTCTCTTTGCTAAAGCATGTTTGCATTTTAGTGGAGAAAACACCGAGACTTTTTCAAGTCTCACAAGTTATCCAGAACTACGTAGGTCTGAGTTCCTCATTGGAGGATACGTAGGAGCAAGAGCCTCGCTTTTGTCGACCACACCGCCTTTTGTTGCCATGACTCAAGAGCTGGTAGCCCGCGGAGACACCTTACGGTTATCCGCACCTCGTCATTCAGTGACCCCAAGTGTGATTGACGAGCAGAGACCAATATGGTCATCTGCGCCCTTTCCGGAGATGTCATCATTTTCCGATGGAGACTTTTCAAGTCTCACAAGTTACCCAGAACTACGTAGGTCTGAGTTCCTCATTGGAGGATACGTAGGAGCAAGAGCTTTGCTTTTGTCGGCCGCCCCATAATCTTTGTCATACTGACCCTGAGGTCATGTGACGTGCACCCTTGTATCATCCAGAGGCGGCGGGCCCGATGATACGCGGAGATACCTTACGGTTATCCGCACCCTTTTGTCATCCAGAGGCGGCGGGCCCGATGACAAGCAGAGACCAAGTTTGGTCATTCTGCACCCTTGTATCATCCAGAGGCGGCGGGCCCGATGATACGCGGAGATACCTTACGGTTATTCGCACCCTTTTGTCATCCAGAGGCGGCGGGCCCGATGACAAGCAGAGACCAAGTTTGGTCATTCTGCACCCTTGTATCATCCAGAGGCGGCGGGCCCGATGATACGCGGAGATACCTTATGGTTATTCGCACCCTTTTGTCATCCAGAGGCGGCGGGCCCGATGACAAGCAGAGACCAAGTTTGGTCATTCTGCACCCTTGTATCATCCAGAGGCGGCGGGCCCGATGATACTCGGAGATACCTTACGGTTATTCGCACCCTTTTGTCATCCAGAGGCGGCGGGCCCGATGACAAGCAGAGACCAAGTTTGGTCATTCTGCACCCTTGTATCATCCAGAGGCGGCGGGCCCGATGATACGCGGAGATACCTTACGGTTATTCGCACCCTTTTGTCATCCAGAGGCGGCGGGCCCGATGACAAGCAGAGACCAAGTTTGGTCATTCTGCACCCTTGTATCATCCAGAGGCGGCGGGCCCGATGATACGCGGAAATACCCGAGTGGTTATCCGTATAAACATTCTTTTGCTATCTGTAAGACAGAACGCTTGATAGCATGCAGAGGCTGACATAGTCTTCTGCACCTTTTGTTCCTCCGGGAACAACAAGTCATTTACATGCGGAAATTTCATGGTCGCCCGCGACTCTCGTCAACCGAGAGGAGCGAAATTAGTGTCATACACTGATTTTCGGGGACCTTTGCTTGATGACATGCGACCATTCTTTGGTCCTTGTGAGGTGCTTGGCATCCATCATTAGGCAATTTGTGAAATTCTAGGAGCGACAAGTCATGGTCACCCGCGACTCTCGTCAACCGAGAGGAACGAAATTAGTGTCATACACTGATTTTCGGGGACCTTTGCTTGATGACAAGCGACCATTCTTTGGTCCTTGTGAGGTGCTTGGCACCCATCATTAGGCAATTTGTGAAATTCCGGGAACAACAAATCATTTGCATGTGGAGATTTTATGGTCACCCGCGACTCTCGTCAAATCGAGAGGAACGAAATTAGTGTCTTGTCTTTACTTTCCTTTTATCTCCAATAAAAGACAAGTAAAGAGGGGCAACTGTCATACCCTAATTTCGTCCGGGGACCTTTGCTTGATGACATGCGACCTTTCTTTGGTCCTTGTGAGGTGCTTGGCATCCATCATTAGGCAATTTGTGAAATTCCAGGACATGCCGGAAAACCAAAAAATATTGATGCACAATCCGTAAGTTTCCGTGACACACCGGAAATCAAATGGAAGCATCGTTGCATAATTAAGTGAGATTCTGTAACATTCCGTAAGTCAAAAAGGGGATGATTATCTAATCCGCAAGGTTCCGTAACATTACGGAAAGAAAACAAGTATCGTTACGAGATTCGTAAGTTTCCGTAACTTTACGAAAAAAGAATCACCAAAAAAGGTAAGGGGGTGAACTTATCAAGATAGGGGTGTAAATAGCAATTCAAATCTAGGCCCTTCCAGAACATTTTGGAAGTTGGGTTGCTTAAGGAGGAAGCAACTGGGCGGCAAGCTCCTCCACGTTTTTGAAAAATGGTTTTCGGGGCTTCCGCGGCCTCCGTAATGCTTCCGTAAAATTTCCGAAAACCTTGGGTAAGCATATTCCACTTAACATTGGTGAAAGGGAAGAGAAAAAAGATGAAAATCAAATTCGAAAACAGTTCCGTAAGGCTTCCGTAACTTTTCCGTAAAATACGAAAAGGGGGGTGAACTTAGTAATTCGGGTGCGCTTAGAAATCTTCTTCATTAAGTCTTTGGGCGGCAAGCACCTCCCTTTTTTTTCTATAAATAGGGGAGGGGGGAGCTGTTTCAAAATGTTCAAGATCCCTTTGGCTATGCATTTCGGCTATTTTGGGCAAAAAACACGTTTTCGTGAAGAAAAATCGAGTCGAAGTGCTTCTGTAACGCTTCCGTAAGCGATTCTGTGGAAATTCTTCATCGTTCTTCGTCGTTCTTCACCGTTCTTCATCCGTTCTTCGTTCGTTCTTCGTTCTTCAACGGGTAAGTTTTCGAATCCGAGACTTTCAATTCATTTCTTGTTTTGTGTACTTTCACTTTAATTTCGTTTACTTTCAATTTTCTTTTCTTCCCTTTTGACGTGCTTAAGCCATTTATTTAAGTCATTTCTCGCTTAATCTAAAAATAAAATAAATTTCCACCGATCGTTTGAATTGTATCATCCGTTAATTTTGGTTAAAATGAATTTCGACCGTTCGGTCGTGCCGTAACCACGTTGGAAATCAAAAAAAGAGGTAAAAAATAATATAATAATAAAAAAAACATCTTTTAGTAAAATAAAGCGGAAAATCAATCGGACATTTTCTCTTTGGGATTTCTCATTCTTAATCGAATTGATTAATAACTAAAGTGAAACTAAGGCTAAAATCAACTCGCCTAGTCAAGCTCGTCCATAAAAAATAGGTTTTTGAAGTTTGTCATTTCAATTTCTCACTAAGTAAAATGGATCATTTTTAAAGTCCAACGCCTTAAAATGATCACCACTTAAGTAAAAAAGAATCATTTGATAAGAAAGAACTACGTAGGTCTGATTTTCTCATCTCAAATTGAGGAATACGTAGGAGCAAAGGGAAACACCCTTGTCGACCACAAAAAAGGAAAAATATAAAAAGGATATAAGGACATAAAAGGGAACGTAAAAATCAAAGTCACGTTTGCACATTCGATTAAAGGCTGCCGTCCCTTGGGACGGACGTGTGGGGTGCTAATACCTTCCCCGTGCGTAAATACAACTCCCGAACCTTTCACTTAAAAGTTCGTAGATCGCGTCTTTTCCGGTTTTTCCGACGTTTTCCTCAAATAAACGTTGGTGGCGACTCCGCGCGTATTCCTTTCGTGGAACACGCATCCCGCGAGTCACGCGTCGCCCTCCCGCCGAAGGGTAGGTTGCGACACGTGTGAAAAGTTATAACCATTTGAATTTATCGAAGCTTCTGTTGTTCAATTTTGAGTGTCTCGACATATTATGCGCTCGAATCGGACATCCGTGTGAAAAGTTATGAGCATTTGAATTTCTCAAGAGCTTCCAATGTTTAATTTCGAGCGTCTCGATATATTATAAGCCTGAATTGGACCTTAGTGTGAAAAGTTATAACCATTCTCATTTCTCGAGAGCTTTCGTTCTTCATTTTCGAGCGGTTGAATATGTGATGTGCCTGAATTAGACATCCGAGTTAAAAGTTATGACCATTTGATTTTCTCAAGAACTTCCGTTGTTCAATTTTGAGCGTCTCGATATGTGATGCGCCTTAATCGGACATCCGTGTGAAAAGTCATGACCATTTGAATTTGTCAAGAGCTTCCGTTGTTCAATTTTGAGCGACGTCATTTGTGATGAGCTTGAATCGGGCATCCGTGTGAAAAGTTATGACCATTTGAATTTCTCAACAGCTTCCGTTGTTCAATTTCGAGCGTCTCGACATATTATTCGCCCGAATCGGACATCCGTTTGAAAAGTTATGACAATTCAAATTTCTCGGGAGCATCCGATGTTTAATTTCGAGCATCTCGATATATTATAAGCCTGAATCGGATCTCAGTGTGAAAAGTTATGACCATTTGAATTTCTCGAGAGCTTTCTTTGTTCATTTTCAAGCATCTCTATATGTGATGCGCCTGAATCGGACATCAGAGTGAAAAGTTATGACCATTTGACTTTCTCAAGAGCTTCCGATGTTTAATTTCGAGCGTCTCGATATATTATAAGCCGGAATCGGACCTCAGTGTGAAAAGTTATGACCATTTGAATTTCTCGAGAGCTTCCGTTGTTGATTTTCGAGCGTCTTTATTTGTGATGCGCCTGAATCGGACATCCGAGTTAAAAGTTTTGACCATTTGAATTTCTCAAGAGCTTTCATTGTTCAATTTCGAGCCTCACGATATGTGTTGCGTCCGAATCGGAGATCCGTGTGAAAAGTTATGACCATTTGAAGTTCTCAAAAGCTTCCGTTGTTCAATTTCGAGCGTCTGTATATATGATACGCCTGAATCGGACATCCGTGTGAAAAGTTATGACCATTTGAATTTCTTGAGAGCTTCCGTTGTTCAATTTCAAGCGTCTCGACATATTATGCGCCCGAATCGGACATCCGTGTGAAAACTTATGACCATTTGAATTTCTCGAGAGCTGCCATTGTTCAATTTCGAGTGTCTGTATATGTGATGCGCTTGAATCGGACATTCGTGTGAAAAGTCATGACAATTTGAATTTCTCAAGAGCTTCTGTTGTTCAATTTCGAGCGACTCGACATATTATGCGCGCGAAACGGACATCCGTGTGAAAAGTTATGACCATTTGAATTTCTCGAGAGCTTCCGATGTTCAATTTCGGGCGTCTCGACATATTATGTGTCCGAATCTGACCTCCGTGTTAAAAGTTATGACCATTTGAATTTCTCGAGAGCTTTCACTGTTCAATTTCGAGCGTCTCGATATGGGATGTGCCTGAATCTGACATTCGAGTTAAATGTTCTGACCATTTGAATTTCTCGAGAGCTTACATTGTTCAATTTCGAGCGTCTTGATATATTATGTGCCAAAATCTGACCTCCGTGTGAAAAGTTATAAGCATTTGAATTTCTCGAGAGCATCCGTTGATCAATTTCGAGCGTCTCGACATATTATTCGCCCGAATCGGACATCCGTTTGAAAAGTTATGACAATTCGAATTTCTCGAGAGCATCCGATGTTTAATTTTGAGCATCTCGATATATTATAAGCCTGAATCGGATCTCAGTGTGAAAAGTTATGACCATTTGAATTTCTCGAGAGCTTTCTTGGTTCATTTTCAAGCATCTCTATATGTGATGCGCCTGAATCGGACATCAGAGTGAAAAGTTATGACCATTTGACTTTCTCTAGAGCTTTCGATGTTTAATTTCAAGCGTCTCGATATATTATAAGCCGGAATCGGACCTCAGTGTGAAAAGTTATGACCATTTTAATTTCTCGAGAGCTTCCGTTGCTGATTTTCGAGCGTCTTTATTTGTGATGCGCCTGAATCGGACATCCGAGTTAAAAGTTTTGACCATTTGAATTTCTCAAGAGCTTTCGTTGTTCAATTTCGAGCCTCAGGATATGTGATGCGTCCGAATCGGAGATCCGTGTGAAAAGTTATGACCATTTGAAGTTCTCAAAAGCTTCCGTTGTTCAATTTCGAGCGTCTGTATATATGATACGCCTGAATCGGACATCCGAGTGAAAAGTTATGACCATTTGAATTTCTCGAGAGCTTCCGTTGTTTAATTTCGAGCGTCTCGACATATTATGCGCCCGAATCGGACATCCGTGTGAAAACTTATGACCATTTGAATTTCTCGAGAGCTTCCGTTGTTCAATTTCGAGTGTCTGTATATGTGATGCGCTTGAATTGGACATCCATGTCAAAAGTCATGACCATTTTGAATTTCTCAAGAGCTTCTGTTGTTCAATTTCGAGCGACTCGACATATTATGCGCCCGAAACGGACATCCGTGTGAAAAGTTATGACCATTTGAATTTCTCGAGATCTTCCGATGTTCAATTTCGGGCGTCTCGACATATTATATGCCCGAATCTGACCTCCGTGTTAAAAGTTATGACCATTTGAATTTCTCGAGAGCTTTCATTGTTCAATTTCGAGCGTCTCGATATGGGATGTGCCTGGCTGATAATATTTTTTTTATGGTAGAGGAAGTTTTTTTGGTCGGTGTTGCCAAAAAATTATAGTGTAGGTCGGCTAGGGTTTTTCGTGCGAGCTCAACCGAGGTTGTCTTTCGGCCGACATTGGCATGCTCTCATTCACTCAGCCAAGAAAACATAGCCCGCCTCGAAAAAAAACATTAGTCACCGATATTGATCGGAATAAATGCTAGTTGACGTCGACCAGGAAAGATGACCGATCGAGGTCTAAAAATAAAAGAATCACCGGATGACGTCGATCGAAGATTTCCTAATTGACATCATCGAATTATTATTCAGGGATTGAATAGAAAAAACAATAGGTGATACCGGTCGTTATGTAGCCCCGACTGATATTTTTCAGCCGACATTGCACAATATTTTTTACAAACGCAGGCCGATAATATATCTTTACGGTAGAGGAAGTTTTGTTGTTCGGTGTCGCCTACAAAATTTACAATGTACGGCTTGGTCTTTTCGTGCGAGCTCAACTGATGCTGTGTTTAGGTCAACATTGGGATGTTCTCATTTAGTTGGGAAAGAAAACATTAGCCCACCTCGGAAAAAAAAAATAATGATTCACCGATATTGATCGAAAAAAAAGGCTAGATGACGTCGGCCAGAAAAGATGACCGATCCAGGTCTAAAAAATAAGAATCACCGGATGAAGCCGATCGAACATTTCCTAATAGACATCGTCCAAATATTATCGGGGGATTGAATAGAAAAAACAATAGGAAGTTTGATTTCTAAATGCTGGCCGATAATATTTTTTTACGGTATAGGAAGTTTTGTTGTTCGATGTCGCCTACAAAACTTACAATGTAGGTCGGCTTTGTTTTTTTGTGCGAACTCAACCGAAGTTGTGTTTCGGCCAACACTGGCATGTTCTCATTTACTCGGCTAGAACAACATCAGCCCACCTCGGCAAAAAAAACATTATTCACCGATACTGATAAAAAAAATGATAGTCGATGTCGGCCAGGAAAGATGACCGATCCAGGTCTAAAATAAAAAGCATCACCTGATGACGCCGATCGAACATTTCCTCGTTGACATCATCCAAATATTATTGAGGGATAGAATTGAAAAAACAATACCCGACATCAGTCGTTAAATAGCCCCGACTAATATTTTTCAACGGACATTGTGGAATTTTATTTACAAACGCTGGCCGATAATATTTTTTTACGGAAGAGGAAGTTTTTTTGTTCGGTGTTACCTAAAAAAATTACAATGTAGGTCGGCTAGGTTTCTTCGTGCAAGCGGAACCGAAGTTGTGTTTCAGCCGACACTGGCATGTTCTCATTTACACGGCTAGAAACACATTGGCCCAGCTCGGCAAAAAAACATTATTCACCGATATTGATAAAAGAAAATGACAGCCGATGTGATGAGGACAAGAACAAGGGCAAGGATCCACTTGAAGGACTTGGAGGACCTTTGACAAGGGCTAGAGCAAGGAAAGCCAAGGAAGCTCTTCAACAAGTGTTGTCCATACTATTTGAATACAAGCCCAAGTTTCAAGGAGAAAAGTCCAAGGTTGTGAGTTGTATCATGGCCCAAATGGAGGAGGACTAAATGGCACCACTTTGTCACAATTTTAGAGTGTTTAGTTTGTCTAAATAATGGCTCAATCCTTGTAAAGTTGGCTGACAAAAATATGTTTTGGGTTAATCAACTAAAAGGGCTTAGTTAGGTTTAGTTCAAGTTGTAATAAGGGCCCAATTGGAAACCTAGGCATCAGCCTTTTGGGAGACCAAATGGTGGCTGACTTGATGGCTGTTGGGGGTGACTTTTGGTTGCCACAATTTCAGTTGCACTCAGCCATTAAGTTTTTTTTTAATTCCCTAGGTTAATGGCATTAAGTTCTTTTAATTCTAGGTTAGTGGGTCATTACTAAAATCTGATGTAAAGCTTCTATATAAGCTGAACCATTTTATGAATAAAGACAAGTTGAGTTTTATTCAGAAAATTAGAGTTTATCTCTTTTATCTTAGTGAGAGTGATTCTTCTAAATTCTTGAGTGATTTAAGAACACCCTGGCTGTATCAAAGGACTTTCACAACCTTTGTGTGTTGCCCTCGCCGGAAAGAGTGATTCTTTCCTTCCTTTCATCTTCATCCTTGTTCTTTCAAACCACAATTCCAGAAAATCCACTTCTGCCCAAAATTATCTCGTGGCCATAACTCCCATTTTACCCACTCAAATTATGTGATTCTTGAGCCTAAATTGAATTTCAAAACGATACCTTTCACTTCGTTTTGGAATCACCTCATTTGGAGCCCTGTAGCTTAATTTATTTCCATTTCTATATTTCTGTCCAACCACCACTTAACCTACGTTTTACCATCCCATTCATCCATTTTATGCCAAGAACCACCTTATTAAGACCCACAAAATTAACCACCTTATTTTCCATCCTTTCCTTAATCAATTTCCGCATTTTCCATCAAGGTTTAATCCTAGATGATCCTAAGTCTGCCCTAGTGCCATGAGGGTTCATATCACGATGCAGCCAGGAAAGATGACCGATCGACGTCTAAAATAAAAAGCATCAGCTGATGATGCCGATCGAACATTTCCTAATGGACAACATCCAAAAATTATTCAGGGATTGAATTGAAAAAACAATACCTGACATCGATCGTTATATAGCCCTGACTGATATTTTTCAGCCGACATTGCACAATTCTTTTTACAAACACTAGCCGATAATATTTTTTTATGGTAGAGGAAGTTTTTTTGTTCGGTGTTGCCAAAAAATTTACAATGTAGGTCGGCTAGGGTTTTTCGTGCGAGCTCAACCAAGGTTGTGTTTGGGCCGACATTGGCATGTTCTCATTCACTCAGCCAAGAAAACATTAGCCCACCTCGGAAAAAAAAAACATTAATCACCGATATTGATTGGAAAAAATGCTAGTTGACGTCGGCCAGGAAAGATGACCGATCGAGGTCTAAAAATAAAAGAATCACCGAATGACGCCTATCAAAGATTTCCTAATTAACATCATCCAAATATTATTCAAGGATTGAATAGAAAAAACAATAGCTGATACCAGTCGTTATGTAGCCCCGACTGATATTTTTCAGCCGACATTGCACAATATTTTTTACAAACGCTGGCCGATAATGTATCTTTACGGTAGAGGAAGTTTTGTTGTTCAGTGTCGCCTACAAAATTTAGAATGTAGGGTTGGCTTGGTTTTTTCGTGCGAGCTCAACCGATGCTGTGTTTCGGTCGACATTTGCATATTCCCATTTAGTCGGCAAAGAAAACATTAGCCCACCTCAGAAAAAAAAAACATAATGATTCACCGATATTGATAAAAAAAAAGGCTGGATGACGTCGGCCAGGAAAGATGACCTCTCAATATATTATGCACCTGAATCAGACCTCCGTGTGAAAATTTATGACCATTTGAAATTCTCGCGAGCTATCGTTGTTCAATTTCGAGCGTCCCGTTATGTTATGCGCTTGAATCGGACATCCGAGTGAAAAGTTATGACCATTTGAATTTCTCGAGAGCTTCCGTTGTTCAATTTCGAGCATCTCGATATATTATGCGCCTGAATCGGACCTCCGAGTGAAAAGTTATTACCATTTGAATTTCTCGAGAGCTTCCGTTGTTCTATTTCGAGCGTCTCGATATAATAGGCGCTTGAATCTGACCTCCGTGTGAAAAGTTATGCCCATTTGAATTTGTCGAGAGCTTGTGGTGTTCAATTTCGAGCATCTCGATATGTTATGCACCTGAATCGGACATTCGAGTGAAAAGTTATTACCATTTGAATTTCTCGAGAGCTTCCGTTGTTCAATTTCGAGCCTCTCGATATATTATGCACCTAAATTGGACCTCCGTGTGAAAAGTTATGACCATTTAAATTTCTTGAGAGCTTCCGTTGTTAAATTTGGAGCGTCTCGTTATGTTATGCGCTTGAATCGGACGTCCGAGTGAAAAGTTATGACCATTTGAATTTCTTGAGAGCTTTCGTTGGTCAATTTCGAGCGTCTCGATGTATTATGCGACTGAAGCAAACATCCGAGATAATAGTTATGACCATCTGAATTTCTCGCGAGCTTTCATTTTTCAATTTCAAGCGTCCCGTTATGTTATGCGCTTGAATCGGACATCCGAGTGAAAAGTTATGACCTTTTGAATTTCTTGAATGCTTTCGTTGTTCAATTTTAAGCATCTCGATATATTATGTACCTGAATCGGACCTCCGTGTAAAAATTTATGACCATTTGAAATTCTCGCGAGCTATGGTTGTTCAATTTAGAGCGTCCCGTTATGTTATGCGCTTGAATCGGACATCTGAGTGAAAAGTTATGACCACTGGAATTTCTCGAGAGCTTTCTTTGTTCAATTTCGAGCGTCTCGATATGTTATGCACTTGAATCGGACATCCGAGTGAAAAGTTATGACCATTCAAATTTCTTTGAATTTCTCGAGAGCTTCCGTTGTTCTATTCTGAGCGTCTCGTTATGTTATGCGCTTGAATCGGACATCCGATTATGCCCCTGAATCAGACCTCCATATTAAAAGTTGTGACCATTTGAATTCCATGAGAGCATCCGTTTTTCAATTTTGAGCGTCTCAATATGTGATGTGCCTGAAGCGGACATTCGTGTGAAAAGTTATGACCATTTAAATTTCTCGAGATCTTCCGGTGTTCAATTTCGAGTGTCTTGATATATTAAGCTCCTGAATCGGACTTCCGTGTGAAAAGTTATGACCAATCGAATTTCTCGAGAGCTTCCGTTGTTCAATTTCGAGCGTCTCGATATGTGATGTGCTTGAATGGGATGTCCGAGTGAAAAGTTATGATGAGGACATGACCAAGAGCAAGGGCAAGGATCCACTTGAAGGACTTGGAGGACCTATGACAAGGGCTAGAGCAAGGAAAGCCAAGGAAGCTCTTCAACAAGTGTTGTCCATACTATTTGAATACAAGCCCAAGTTTCAAGGAGAAAAGTCCAAGGTTGTGAGTTGTATCATGGCCCAAATGGAGGAGGACTACATGACACCACTTTGTCTCAATTTTAGAGTGTTTAGTTTGTCTAAATAATGGCCCAATCCTTGTAAAGTTGGCTGACCAAAAATATTTTTTGGGTTAATCAACTAAAAGGGCGTTAGTTAGGTTAGTTCAAGTTGTAATAAGGGCCCAATTGGTAACCTAGGCATCAGCCTTTTGGGAGACCAAATGGTGGCTGACTTGTTGGCTGTTGGGGGTGACTTTTGGTTGCCACAATTTCAGTTACACTCAGCCATTAAGTTTTTTTTTTTTAAATCCCTAGGTTAATGGCATTAAGTTATTTTAATTCTAGGTTAGTGGGTCATTACTAAAATCTGTTGTAAAGCTTCTATATAAGCTGAACCATTTTATCAATAAACACAAGTTGAGTTTTATTCAGAAAATTAGAGTTTATCTCTTTTATCTTAGTGAGAGTGATTCTCCTAAATTCTTGAGTGATTCAAGAACACCCTGGCTGTATCAAAGGACTTTCACAACCTTTGATCGGAAAAAAGGCTAGATGACGTCGGCCAGGAAAGATGACCTCTCAATATATTATGCACCTGAATCGGACCTCCGTGTGAAAATTTATGACCATTTGAAATTCTCGCGAGCTATCGTTGTTCAATTTCGAGCGTCCCGTTATGTTATGCGCTTGAATCGGACATCCGAGTGACAAGTTATGACCATTTGAATTTCTCGAGAGCTTCCGTTGTTCAATTTCGAGCATCTCGATATATTATGCGCCTGAATCGGACATCCGAGTGAAAAGTTATGACCATTTGAATTTCTCGAGAGCTTCCGTTGTTGTATTTCGAGCGTCTCGATATATTATGAGCTTGAATCTGACCTCCGTGTCAAAAGTTATGACCATTTGAATTTCTCGAGAGCTTTTGGTGTTCAATTTTGAGCATCTCGATATGTTATGCACCTGAATCAGACATTCGAGTGAAAAGTTATGACCATTAGAATTTCTCGAGAGCTTCCGTTGTTCAATTTTGAGCTTTTCGATATATTATGCGCTTGATTCTGACCTCCGTGTCAAAATTTATGACCATTAGAATTTCTCGAGAGCTTCCGTTGTTCAATTTGGAGCATCTCTTTATGTTATGTGCTTGAATCGAACTTCCGAGTGAAAAGTTATGACCATTTGAATTTTTTGAGAGGTTCCGTTGATCTATTTCAAGCGTCCATTATGTTATGCGCTTGAATCGGATATCCGATTATGCGCCTGAATCTGACCTCCATTTGAAAAGTTATTACCATTTGAATTTGTCGAGAGCGTCCGTTGTTCAATTTTGAGCGTCTCGATATGTGATGCGTTGGAATCGGACATTCGAGTGAGATGTTATGACCGTGGAAATATCTCGAGAACTTCCGTTGTTCAATTTCGAGTGTCTCGATATATTATGCGCCCGAATTGGAAATCCGTGTGAAAAGTTATGACCATTTGAATTTGTCGAGAGCTTCCGTTTTTCAATTTCGAGCTTCTCAGTAATTTATGCGCCTAAATCGGACCTCCGTGAGAAAAGTTACGACCATTTGAAATTCTCGAGATCTACTAGTGTTCAAGTTCGAGCGTCTCGATATGTGATTCTCCCGAATTGGACATCTGTGTGAAAAGTTATGACCATTTGAATTTCTCGACAGCTTTCGTTTTTTAATTTCGATCGTCCAGTTATGTTATGCGCTTGAATCGGACATCCGAGTGAAATGTTATGACCATTTGAATTTCTCGACAACTTTCATTGTTCAATTTCGAGCGTCCCGTTATGTTATGCACTTGAATCGAACATCCGAGTGAAAAGTTATTATCATTTGAATTTCTTGAGAGATTTAGTTTTTCTATTTCTAGCGTCTCAATATATTATCCGCTTGAATCAGACCTACGTGTGAAAATTTATGACCATTTGAATTTCTCGAGAGTTTCCGGTGTTCAATTTCGAGCGTCTCGATATGTTATGCTCCTGAATCGAATATTCGAGTGAAAAGTTTGTCATACCCTAATTTCGTTCGGGGACCTTTGCTTGATGACATGCGACCTTTCTTTGGTCCTTGTGAGGTGTGCTTGGTACCCATCATTAGGCAATTTGTGAAATTCCAGGACATGCCGAAAAACCAAAAAAATATTGATGCACAATCCGTAAGTTTCCGTGACACACCGGAAATCAAATGGAAGCATCGTTGCATAATTAAGTGAGGTTCCGTAACATTCCGTAAGTCAAAAGGGGGGATGATTATGTAATCCGCAAGGTTCCGTAACATTACGGAAAGAAAACAAGTATCGTTACGAAATTCGTAAGTTTCCGTAACTTTACGAAAAAAGAATCACAAAAAAAAAACAGCAGAGGGGGTGTACTTAGTAAAAATGGGGGTGCAAATAGCACCCAGGCCCACTTGGGCCCTCCAGAATATTCCTCCAGAAGGCTGTTGCTTCTGGAGGAAGCAACCTGGCTCGCCTGGGCGAGCTGAGCTCGCCTGGGCGAGCTGGGCGGCAACCACCTCCCCTATTTTGCTATAAATAGGGGAGGAAATGAAGAAGGAAGGGGTTCAGCCCCTTTGGCACTTCTCTCTCTTTCGAATTTGCTTGGAAAAATCGTTTCCGTGAAGAAAATCTAAGCCGAGGCGCTTCCGAAACGTTTCCGTAACGTTTTCCGTGAAGAATTTCGCAAAGGTTTCAACCGTTCTTCGACGTTCTTCATTCGTTCTTCATCGTTCTTCGATCTTCAACGGGTAAGTACCTCGAACCAAGCTTTTCGATTCATTCTATGTACCCGTAGTGGTCCACATTGTGTCTCGTGCATTTTTATTCTCGTTTTGTTTACTTTTTATACCCCCCTGTTGACGTGCTTAAGCCATTTTACTTAAGTCATTTCTCGCTTAACTTAAAAATAAAATAAATTTCCACCGAACGTTTGAATTGTATTATCCATTAACTTCGGTTAAAATAAATTCCGACCGTTCGGTCGTGCCGTAACCACGTTGGAAATCAAAAAGAGGTAAAAAATAATATAATAATCAAAAAGACATCTTTTAGTAAAATAAAGCGGAAAATCAATCGGACGTTTTCTCTTTGGGATTTCTCATTCTTAATCGAATTGATTAATAACTAAAGTGAAACTAAAGGCTAAAATCAATTCGCCTAGTCAAGCTCGTCCATAAAAATAGGTTTTTGAAGTTTGTCATTTCATTTTCTCACTAAGTAAAATGGATCATTTTTAAGGTCCAACGCCTTAAAATGATCACCTCTTAAAGTAAAAAAGAATCACTTGATAAAAAAGAACTACGTAGGTCTGATTTTCTCATCCCAAATTGAGGAATACGTAGGAGCAAAGGGAAACACCCTTGTCGACCACAAAAAGAGAAAATATAAAAAGGGTATAAAGGATATAGAGACATAAAAAGGGAACATAAAAAATCAAAGTCATGTTTTGCACATTCGATTAAAGGCTGCCGTCCCTTGGGGCGGACGTGTGGGGTGCTAATACCTTCCCCGTGCGTAAATACAACTCCCGAACCTTTCACTTAAAAGTTCGTAGATCGCGTCTTTTCCGGTTTTTCCGACGTTTTCCTCAAATAAATGTTGGTGGCGACTCCGCGCGTATTCCTTTCGTGGAACACGCATCCCGCGAGTCACGCGTCGCCCTCCCGCCGAAGGGTAGGTTGCGACAGTTGGCGACTCCACTGGGGACTGTTTTTAGAGAGTTAGGCCATTTAATTTTGTGCAATGTTTTACCGTGACTTACCCCTTTGTTGGTTTCCTTTCATTATGTTCTTGTGTATATAAACTCTTTGTTGCTTTTAGTGCGTTTTAAATGTATGCATGAAGTAAATATTTATTCATTTGATGCACACAAACACCAACACTATTTGCACACACTGTGAGTGAAAAAGGGCCCTATACCCGGGTTCATGGGAGCATAAGGAGTGGAGTTGAATCTGTGATCATGCTAGGTCTCCGACTTGCTTGATTACAGTGAACCCTCATCTAGAGCTTTTCTCTTTGAAAACCTATTGTTGCTAGTAGTCCCTACTGCTACAATATGTTCTTCAAAGGGGATGATACCTCTAGAAACCATCAAGAGAGATATAACTACCTTGGGGATTATTGCTAAAAGCCTAGTTAGTTCTCTCCCTTATAGGTCCCTTAAATAGGGGCACGAAGCAAACACGCTGCGTGCCATTTTTCACACTGCCATGCATGAGTATCATATACCCTTTTGCTTATGTTCGGTAAATATTGTCATACTGTGCACATTCCCGCATTGTGTCTTTTGCATAGGCATTGCATATGGGTTCTGTCTTGATCCCTACTGTAAACAAACCAACGGAGGGTCCGTGTCGCCTTCTTAAAAACGTGCGTTGGGGCATTTCGCTACCCCTAGACGTCGTATCTAAGAAGGGGACAAATTCCCCGGACCCCCGCATTCCTAGATTGCATCTGTGTCATATGCATTCCATCATGCATTCATCCATCCCACCCATGAGATATCGGAGTTTTGATTTGCACCAGCTTTTGTCTCACTTTAGTAAGCATGGGAACAAATCAAACCGGCAAGAGGTTCTACCAAGTCAAGGTCAAAAGCCTAGATACCACCAGCATCAAGGAATTAGGGCGGTTGATGGAACCCCTCCAAATGCAAGCCTTCCGCAAGACTTACGGAAAGATCTTAGAGTTGACCATAGCAGAGGTGTCCATAGAAGCCATTGCATCACTTACCCAATACTACGACCAGCCTTTGAGGTGCTTCACATTCGCAGACTTCCAATTAGTACCAACCATTGAAGAATTTGAGGAAATTCTAGGATGTCCTCTCGGGGGAAGAAAACCATATCTTTCCTCCGGGTGTCTCCCCTCTTTGAGCAGAATTGCAACTGTGGTCAAGGATTCAGCAAGAGGTTTGGACCGCATAAAACAGACTCGGAACGGCATAGCGGGCCTACCACAGAAGTACCTAGAAGACAAGGCGAGGGGTATGGCCAATCAAGGAGACTGGGTCCCGTTTATGGATGTGTTAGCTTTGCTAATTTTTGGGGTCGTCCTCTTTCCAAACGTGGATGGTTTGGTAGACCTAGCAGCAATCGACGCTTTCCTTGCCTACCACCATAGCAAGGAAAGTCCGGTGGTAGCTGTCTTGGCAGATCTATTTGACACATTTGACCGAAGGTGCGAAAAGAGTAGCGCACGGATCATCTGTTGCTTACCCGCCCTCTGTGTTTGGTTGGTTTCACACTTGTTCCAACAAGACACAAGACATCCATGTCCGCTCCTGAGCCATCGCTCGTGTACTGAAAAGAGGAGAATAGATTGGGACCAGCTCTTGGCCGGGATAGGAGGTAGAACAATCAGTTGGTTCCCCCGATGGAAGGAAGGAAAAGAAGGAGTCCTTTTCTCATGTGGAAGATACCCAAACATTCCGCTGGTAGGAACGAGGGGTTGTATTAACTACAATCCCGCGCTCGCTATAAGACAACTAGGGTACCCCATGAGGGGAGCACCGACGGAAGAAAGCATGTCTCCTTTCCTTGTGAGGGATTTCGGCGCACAAAATTCCAAGACTATACAAAGAATCCATAAGGCGTGGGAAACCCCGTTAAAGAAAGATCAAGAGCTTAGAGGCATTCGTAATGGCATCATTGGTGGGTACCACGAATGGCTGAAAGTTCATATACGAGGTTTAGATTGGCTCGCCAAGTTAAAAGTCGTCAGCAAAGAGAGTTTTGAAGCACCGGAAGAGGACGAAGAAGTCCAAGCTCTCAAAAGCGAGTTAGGAAAGGCAAAACTTGCCAAGGAGAAGTTCAAGTTGGCCGCTACACACGTTCGGAAGGAGTGTGCCGGGTTACGGGAAGAGAATGCAATTACCGCAAGAGCCCTTGAACAAGAGACCAAGAGGGCTCGCAAGGAAGAGTATGGCCGGAACAGATTTCGCGGAGCTCTATGGGGTAGCAATAGTGAACTCAAGTTGCGAAAGGAAGAAAGGGACCAGTCGCGAGCACATAGCATGGTTTTGAAAGAGGAGTTAGTTGCCTGTTCAAGGTCCAAAAGAAGCTTGTCTCAGCGTTTATGCGAGACGGAGACCAACATGCTAGCTATCATCGCCAAGTACCAAGAAGAGTTAGGTCTAGCCGTGGCCCACGAGCATAGGATTGCGGACGAATATGCCCAAGTATACGCGGAAAAAGAGGCTAGAGGAAGGGTGATTGACTCTTTACACCAAGAGGCAACCATGTGGATGGATCGGTTTGCTCTTACCTTGAACGGGAGTCAAGAACTTCCCCGATTGTTAGCCAAGGCCAAGGCGATGGCAGACACCTACTCCGCCCCCGAAGAGATTCATGGGCTTCTCGGCTATTGTCAGCATATGATAGACTTAATGGCCCACGTAATTAGAAATCGTTAGGAAACTTGTATGGTCTCTCAGACCTTGACTAGATACGACTTCCTTTTTGAAATAAAATGAGTTGGTCCCATGTTTCTACTCCAAAAAGCTTGTGCAAATCAAATCACTCCTACATTTCACCTCTAGCATGCATTTTCTTTCTTTACCCACTCCTCACGTTTGGTTTTTTAGGGAAAAACACCATAACTAAACGCGCCGCAAGGGATCCCTATCGCACCAGATCCAAATCTAGAACGATGGGTGATCAAGAGGAGACGCAGGAACAGATGAAAGCCGACATGTCGGCTCTGAAAGAACAAATGGCCTCCATGATGGAGGCCATGTTAAGTATGAAGCAGCTCATAGAGAAGAACGCGGCCACCGCCGCCGCTGCCAGTTCGGCTGCCGAAGCAGACCCGACTCTCTTGGCAACTACGCACCATCCTCCCTCAAACATAGTAGGACGGGGAAGGGACACACTGGGGCACGATGGCAGCCCTCACCTGGGATACAACCGAGCGGCTTACCCTTATGGATTGCCGCCCAACTATTCACCACCCGTCTTGCAAGAAGATGCGGGCCACATTGCTTCTCCCGTCCATGAAAGAGAGCCTCCTCAGCAGCCCGACGAAGTCCACAAAGACCCTCAAGATTATGCTCGGAGGGATGTCGAGTTCTATCCCCCGATCCCCGAAGGGCCGGCACCAGGCACGTTGCCTCAACCCAACATCGCAGTACCACCAATAGTTCTGTCCACGGAAGGGCCGCCCCCAGCAACTGAAGAAAGGAGGAAGCTCGATCTCCTTGAGGAAAGATTGAGGGCCGTAGAAGGATTTGGGGACTATCCATTCGCAGACATGACGGATCTTTGCTTAGTACCCGATGTTGTTATTCCCTCGAAGTTCAAAGTGCCGGACTTCGACAAGTATAAAGGGACGACTTGTCCCAAAAACCATCTCAAAATGTACTGCCGTAAGATGGGCGCCCACTCTAAAGATGAAAAGTTGTTGATACACTTCTTTCAGGATAGCTTGGCCGGAGCTGCGGTAGTGTGGTACACTAATTTGGAAGCTTCCCGTATCCGTACTTGGAAGGATCTGATTACCGCCTTCCTAAGGCAGTATCAGTACAATTCTGATATGGCTCCTGACCGTACTCAACTGCAGAATATGTTCAAAAAAGAGGGTGAAACCTTTAAAGAATATGCGCAGCGATGGAGGGATTTGGCGGCACAAGTAGCTCCTCCCATGGTTGAGAGAGAGATGATCACCATGATGGTGGACACTCTGCCAGTGTTCTACTATGAGAAGCTAGTAGGTTACATGCCGTCCAGCTTTGCGGATCTGGTGTTTGTCGGGGAAAGAATCGAGGTTGGATTGAAAAGAGGAAAGTTTGATTACGTTTCCTCCACAAACGCGAATGCCAAAAGAATCGGGGCAACAGGGGCAAAAAGGAAGGAGGGAGATGCCCATGCCGTCTCTTCAACACCTGCGTGGGTCAAAACCCAGCAAACACCTCATGGTACCCATCAGTACGCGCAACATCACCCAAGCTTCTCGGCTCATACTGGGAATACCTCTAGTTCAACACCCGTGTAACCTAAGGCACCCACCCAGAGGGAAGCTCCCCAAGTTCCAACTCCGAACACGACTCGACCGGCCGGTAATTCCAACACGACAAGGAACTTCCCTCCGAGGCCATTTCCAGAATTCACCCCACTCCCAATGACGTACGAAGATCTTCTGCCATCCCTCATCGCCAATCATTTGGCCGTGGTAACTCCCGGAAGGGTCCTCGAACCCCCTTTCCCGAAGTGGTATGACCCTAACGCAACTTGCAAGTACCATGGGGGTGTCCCGGGGCATTCCGTCGAAAAATGCTTGGCCCTTAAATACAAGGTCCAACATTTAATGGATGCTGGATGGCTGACTTTCCAAGAGGATCGGCCCAATGTGAGAACCAACCCGCTCGCCAATCATGGAGGGGGAGCAGTTAATGCAGTTGAATCCGATAGGCCGCACAGGTCTAAACCTTTAAGGGATGTGGCAACCCCTAGGAGGTTTATCTTTGAGGCCCTACAAAAGGGGTGTGATTCCCCATAGTGGGTGTAAGGAGGATTCCTGTCTGCTACATTCCGGCGAGATGCATGACACGGAGACGTGTTTGGAAGTAGAGGAATTGTTACAGCGGATGATAGATCAAGGTCGACTGGAAGTCGGCATTGAAGGAAAAGAAGAGCAGCATATATGCATGCAATCTACGGAGGGGAGCGGTGTTGCGAAGCCCAAACCCTTGGTGATATACTTCACTAAAAGCGCAGCTTCGCAAAAGCCCAGACACCCCTTAATGGCCAAACCTGTTCCTTTCCCGTACCAAAATAGTCACGCGGTCCCGTGGAGATATACACCTCCGGGGAAGAAGGAAGAAGAAGTCACTGACGTCAGCTCGCTGTCAGCTAAAGTAACAAATATCACGGGACTGAGTGGTGTGACCCGTAGTGGTCGTGTGTTCGCACCTCCGGACCTACCAGTCCAACCCGCCGACGTCAAGGGAAAAGGAAAAGTGGTGGAGGAACAAGATGGCGAAGCACCCCACGCTTCGAATAAAGATATTCCAGCAAAGGGGCCCCCGGAGAAAAAGGATGGTAGAAAGGAGGTGTCGCTAGAGGAAGCCAGCGAGTTCCTTCGGATAATTCAGCAGAGCGAATTCAAGGTTATCGAACAGCTCAACAAAACCCCGGCTAGGGTCTCGCTGTTGGAGTTACTTATGAGCTCCGAGCCTCATCGGGCTCTGCTAGTAAAAATGCTGAACGAGGCTCACGTGGCCCAATATATCTCGGTAGAAGGTTTCGGAGGGATGGTCAACAATATCACTGCCAACAACTATCTTGCCTTCGCCGAAGAAGAAATCCCCGCCGAGGGGAGAGGGCATAATAAGGCTTTACACGTATCAGTCAAGTGTATGGACCATATCGTAGCCAAGGTGCTCATCGATAATGGTTCCAGTTTAAACGTGATGCCTAAGAGCACTTTGGAGAAGTTACCATTCAATGCTTCCCACTTAAAACCAAGTTCGATGGTGGTTCGGGCCTTCGACGGCACTCGCCGAGAGGTTAGGGGAGAGATCGATCTCCCAGTACAAATAGGCCCTCACACCTGTCAAGTCACCTTCCAAATAATGGATATTAACCCCCCCTACAGCTGCCTGTTGGGGCGCCCGTGGATCCACTCAGTGGGAGTTGTGCCTTCTACACTCCACCAAAAGCTGAAATTCGTAGTGGAGGGGCACTTGGTCATCGTGTCAGGCGAGGAAGATATCTTGGTAAGCTGCCCATCCTCCATGCCTTATGTGGAAGCCGCAGAAGAATCGTTAGAAACTGCTTTCCAGTCTTTTGAGGTGGTCAGCATTTCCTCCGTGGACTCCCTCTTTGGGCAGCCTTGTCTGTCCGATGCAGCGGTAATGATGGCCCGAGTTATGTTGGGGAACGGTTATGAACCCGGGATGGGTTTAGGAAAAAACAACGGCGGCATAACTAGCCTGATAAATACCCAAGGAAATCGTGGGAAGTATGGTTTAGGCTATAAGCCCACTCAGGCGGACATGAAAAGAAGCATCGCGGGAAGGAAGAACAATGGTCAAAGTTCGCGTTGGAGACAAGAAGGTGAAGGAAGCCCGCCCTGCCACATAAGTAGAAGCTTTATAAGCGCGGGTTTGGGAGACAAAGGTCAAGCGTTCGCGATATGCGAAGATGATATTCCGAGTACTTTGGATTTGGTACGACCATGCCCTCCTGATTTCCAGCTGGGAAATTCGCGAGTGGAGGAACGCCCCGGCATTTACGCAACAAGCATAATGTAAACCTTTACGGTTTTAAAAGCTCTATAGTTGGGCCTAGGCTTTAGAGTTTTTCCTTTTGTTAAGGCTTTGTGTCTTTTGTTTTTGAATTTATAATACAAGGATCTTTCTTCATCTGTTCCTGGTCTCTACCCATTCTCATTCATTTGCATGTTTACTTCTTTTTCTGAAACGGCAGATCCGATGACGAGTCCCCCGAAGGTACTAATACCTGGGACCCGTCTATCGACTTCGAGCAAGAAATGAATCAAACGGAAGATGAAGGAAATGAGGATGTGGGACTTCCCCCAGAACTAGAAAGAATGGTCGCCCATGAGGACAAAGAAATGGGGCCTCATCAAGAAGAAACAGAGCTAGTAGACTTAGGAATTGGCAGTGGAAAGAGGGAAGTAAAGATAGGTACAGGTATTACCGCACCTATCCGTGAAGAATTAATAATCCTGCTAAAAGACTACCAAGACATCTTTGCTTGGTCATACCAAGATATGCCCGGTTTGAGTTCTGACATTGTACAGCACCGATTACCTCTAAATCCCGAGTGTTCCCCGGTAAAACAGAAACTGAGGAGGATGAAGCCCGAAACATCCTTGAAGATAAAAGAAGTGAAGAAGCAATTTGACGCTGGATTTCTGGCCGTCGCTCGGTATCCAGAATGGGTTGCCAACATCGTACCAGTTCCTAAAAAAGATGGGAAAGTACGAATGTGTGTAGATTATCGGGACCTGAATCGGGCCAGTCCCAAGGACAATTTTCCTTTACCACACATCGATATCCTCGTAGATAACACGGCCAATTTCGCTTTATTTTCCTTCATGGACGGTTTCTCTGGTTACAATCAGATAAAGATGGCGCCCGAGGATATGGAAAAGACTACTTTCGTCACCCTGTGGGGAACGTTCTGTTACAAGGTGATGTCCTTTGGACTCAAGAATGCCGGGGCAACTTATCAACGGGCCATGGTAGCTTTGTTCCATGATATGATGCATCAAGAGATCGAGGTCTACGTGGACGACATAATTGCTAAATCTAAATCCGAGGAAGAACACCTTGTCAACCTGCGGAAATTGTTCGAAAGGCTTAAGAAATATCAATTAAGGTTGAACCCCGCTAAGTGTACCTTTGGGGTCAAATCAGGGAAATTGCTTGGTTTCATTGTAAGCTAGAAAGGGATAGAGGTAGACCCCGAAAAAGTGAAGGCTATCCTTGAGATGCCAGAACCCCGTACAGAGAGGCAAGTCCGAGGTTTCCTGGGGCGCTTGAATTATATTGCCAGATTCATATCGCAGCTCACCGCCATTTGTGAGCCGTTGTTTAAACTCTTGCGCAAAACCAAACTGATCGGTGGAATGAGGATTGCCAAGAGGCTTTTGGAAGGATCAAAAAGTGCCTAATGAATCCTCCCGTGCTTATGCCACCAGTACCTGGAAGGCCTCTCATTTTGTACATGACAATCTTGGACGAGTCAATGGGGTGTATGCTGGGGCAACATGACGAATTCGGGAAGAAAGAGCGCGTTGTTTACTACCTAAGTAAGAAGTTCACGACCCTGTGGAGATGAATTACTCCTTGCTCGAAAGAACGTGTTGTGCTTTAGTATGGGCATCCCATCGCCTAAGGCAGTACATGCTGAGCTATACTACCTGGTTGATATCCAAAATGGACCCGGTTAAGTACATCTTTGAAAAGCCAGCTCTCACAGGACGAATCGCCCCGGTGGCAAAGTCTTGCCTATCTGAGTTTTGATATAGTCTACGTCACCCAAAAGGCGATAAAAGGAAGCGCTTTGGCAGATTATTTGGCTCAACAGCCTCTTAACGACTACCAGCCCATGCATCCGGAATTCCCGGATGAGGACATCATGGCCTTGTTCGAGGAAAAGTTGGACGAAGATCGGGACAAATGGACTGTATGGTTTTGACGGAGCGTCAAACATTCTAGGTCATGGCGTTGGGGCAGTGTTGGTCTCTCCGGACAATCAATTGTGTACCTTTCACAGCCAGGCTAGGATTCGACTGCACCAACAACATGGGCCGAATATGAAGCATGTGCCCTAGCCGTCCAGGCAGCAATTGACTCCAATGTCAAACTACTCAAGGTGTACGGCGACTCAGCGTTGGTAATCCATCAGCTGAGAGGGGAATGGGAAACTAGAGATCCCAAGCTGATACCCTACAAAGCCTATATCAAGGAATTGGCTAAGACTTTCGATGAGATCTCCTTCCATCATGTTCCCCGCGAGGAAAATCAAATGGCGGATGCACTTGCTACGTTGGCGTCTATGTTCCAGCTAACACCGCACGGGGATCTACCCTACATTGAATTTTGGTGTCGTGGCAAACCCGCACATTGTTGCCAAGTGGAAGAGGAACGGGACGGAAAGCCTTGGTATTACGACATCAAGCGATATGTCGTAAGCAAAGAATACCCGCCAGAGATTGCCGACAACGAT
>NW_021143742.1:0-20070 GCF_004193775.1 Glycine soja | reverse complement strand
TTCTTGGAGGGGATAGCAACCTTGCTTCTTCTGGATGTGGCAGGAGTGATTGGAGTGCTCTTCTTCTGGGCCATAGTCTTGATTCGTCCAGACCTCTTGATGGGAGTTTTCCCTTTCCGGCTTTGTAATCGTTCTGCAACGCCTGGTGCCAATCTGTTGGCAATGGGTTCCTCGTTAGATTCTACTTCTTCCAGGTCAATGAGGTCACCTGGAGCAGGTTCTGGTGCCCTTGGTGCAGGGGTCTCCTTTGTCGCTTGATCATCTTCCTCTGTTGATCTCTCTTTGCTGGGGGAAGAGAGTACTTCAGCATTTGGACCGGAAGATGTTGGAACATCTTTCTCAACATCAGGCACAGAAACATTCGGGGTGGAAGATGTTGGAACATCTTTCTCAGCATCAGGCACAGAAGCATCCTTCAGAATGCTACTCACAATACCGCGGATTTTCTTGTCCATCTCCGTGTCTACTTCCCTAGGAATTGTTGCAGGGCTAGGGTTTTCAGCAATCTTCACTCCCTTTTGTCTTCTGGGAACCAGTTTCTCAGGGACAGAAGCTTGACCAGGAATTACTTGTATGGGTTGGATGTTGAATTCTGGTTGTTCCTGGTGCGGAGATGATGGTACAGCGGGTGAACCAGAAGCGGAAGTTCCTTTTGGTGAGGAAGCCATGGAAAAACAGAGCGTTTGGAATGATTTCGTAAATCTCAGAAAACTATTGGGAAATGCTGGTGAAAACACGAATGCCAAGCAGATATAAATTTGAATGAAGAATGTAGAGGGGCGTGTGAAGCAACGGTCGAATTCGTTTTGGCTTAATAGTGAACGTGCTATTAATGTTAAGTGATTCGTTTGGGCACGTTCAGATTGCTGTAGTTGCTATAATTCCTCTAGCAAACAAATGCCCAGCTTGCCCCTCAGTTTTTCAAACTGATTTGCATCCAAAGCCTTTGTGAAAATATCTGCTATTTGTTCCTCAGTGTCAACATGCTTCAGTGTGATCACTTTATCATCAACAAGATCTCTGATATAGTGATGTCTAATGTCAATGTGCTTGGTTCTGCTGTGTTGAACAGGATTTTTAGAAATATTAATAGCACTCATGTTGTCACAGTACAATGTCATGACATCTTGTTCGACATTGTACTCCTTCAGCATCTGCTTCATCCAAACTAGTTGTGAACAGCTGCTTCCTGCTGCAATATACTCGGCTTCTGCAGTAGATAGGGACACACAGTTCTGCTTCTTGCTGAACCATGAAATAAGGTTGTTGCCCAGATAGAAGCATCCACCAGAAGTGCTTCTTCTGTCATCTGCACTTCCAGCCCAATCAGCATCACAATACCCAACCAGCATTGAATCTGAACAATGACAGTACATAATCCCATAGTCACTGGTGCCATTTACATATTTCAGAATTCTCTTTACTTGAGTCAAGTGACTTATCTTAGGATTGGCTTGATATCTTGCACAAACACCTACTGCATAGGTGATGTCGGGTCTGCTAGCTGTTAAATATAGTAAGCTCCCAATCATGCTTCTGTACAGACTTTGATCAACACTGGTGCCTGCTTCATCCTTTGACAGCTTCAAGTGAGTAGGTGCAGGTGTCCTTTTATGACTGGCATTCTCCATCCCAAACTTCTTGACAATGTTCTTTGCATACTTGCTTTGAGAGAGGAATATGGAGTCTTCCATCTGCTTCACTTGGAGTCCCAGAAAATAAGTCAGCTCTCCAACAAGACTCATCTCAAATTCAGATTGCATCTGTTGAACAAAATGTCGAAGCATCTCATTCGACATCCCTCCAAACACAATGTCATCAACATATATCTGTGCAATCATCAAGTTTTCAGCATCTTGCTTGACAAAGAGAGTCTTGTCAATTCCTCCCTTCCTATACCCTTGCTGAGTAAGGAACTCTGTTAGCCTTTCATACCAAGCTCTTGGAGCTTGCTTCAATCCATAGAGAGCCTTCTTGAGCCTGTATACATGATCTGGATGAGTCGGGTCTGCAAATCCCTTTGGCTGCTCCACATAGACTTCTTCATTCAGGTATCCATTCAGAAATGCGCTCTTCACATCCATCTGGTACAGCTTGAATTTGAGGATGCAAGCTACACCAAGTAATAATCTGATGGACTCAAGTCTAGCAACTGGGGCAAAAGTCTCATCAAAGTCTACACCTTCAATCTGAGTGTAGCCTTGAGCAACCAGTCTGGCCTTGTTCCTGGTTATAACACCTTCTTCATTGGTTTTGTTCTTGAAGATCCACTTGGTGCCAATCACATTAGTTCCCTCGGGTCTCGGAACTAGCTCCCAGACTTCATTCCTTTTGAATTGCCCCAATTCTTCTTGCATAGCATTGATCCAGATCTCATCAGTCAGTGCCTCTTTCACATTCTTGGGCTCAATTTTGGAGACAAAGCATGAGTTGGAGACAATCTCAATCTCCCTTGATCTTGTAGTGACTCCTCGGTTTGGATCTCTTATAATCAGCTCCTTGGGATGCATCTTCTGGATTCTAATGGAGGGTTTCTTGTCAGGTTGGTTGATGTCTGGTTCATCTGTAGCAGGATCAGAGTTTTCTGCATTTTCTGCACTTTTAGCTGCATCTGCTACACTGTCTCCCGATGTTCTGACATCTTCTTCGACATCCTTCTTACTTGCTGGAGTTAGATCATCAACAACCACATTGATGGATTCCATCACAGTTCTGGTTCTGGAATTGAATACTCTATATGCTCTGCTGTTTGTAGAGTATCCCAGGAATATTCCTGCATCACTCTTGGGATCCATCTTTCTCCTTTGCTCTCTATCTGCTAAAATGTAACATGGACTTCCAAAGATGTGGAAGTGCTTGACAGTTGGCTTCCTCCCTTTCCAGATTTCGTACAGTGTGGTTGGAGTTCCTCTTCTGAGTGTGACTCTGTTGTGGATGTAGCATGCTGTGTTCATGGCTTCAGCCCAGAGATTATAGGGAAGTTCTTTGGCATGAAGCATGACCCTAGCAGCCTCTTGCAAGGTCCTGTTTTTCCTTTCAACTATGCCATTCTGTTGTGGTGTAATGGCTGCAGAGAACTCATGAGTGATGCCTTCAGATGTGCAGAATTCAGTGAACCTGCTGTTTTCAAACTCTCTGCCATGGTCACTCCTGATTCTCTTGATCACACAGTCCTTTTCTCTTTGAAGTCTTAGGCTCAACTCCTTGAATACTTCAAAGGTTTCTGATTTCTCTCTGATAAAGTTGACCCAGGTAAATCTGGAGAAATCATCCACAACAACATAGGCATACCTCTTTCCTCCAAGGCTTTCAACCTGCATAGGCCCCATCAAATCCATGTGAAGTAGTTCCAGCACCCTGGAAGTGGTCTGATGTTGAAGCTTCTGGTGGGACATCTTGACTTGCTTTCCAATCTGACATTCACCACAGATTCTGCCTTCTTCTATTTTCAGATTGGGGATGCCTCTAACAGCACCTTTGTCAATGATTTTCTTCATGCCTCTTAAGTGCAGATGTCCAAATCTTTGATGCCATATTCTGACTTCATCTTCTTTGGAGGATAGACATGTGGAGGAGTAGCTGGTTTCTTGGGGTGTCCATAGGTAACAATTGTCCTTTGATCTGCTGCCCTTCATTAGAACTTCACTCTTCTCATTTGTCACCAAGCATTCTGACTTTGTGAAGTTTACATTGAATCCTTCATCACACAGCTGACTGATGCTGATCAAGTTTGCAGTCAGTCCCTTCACCAGCAGTACTTTGTTCAGACTAGGAAGTCCATCATGAACTAGCTTTCCCATTCCAATGATCTTTCCTTTAGAGCCATCTCCAAATGTCACATAGCTAGTGGAGCAGGGCTCAATGTTCACCAGGAATTCTTTAACTCCTGTCATGTGTCTGGAACAGCCGCTATCTAGGTACCAATCTTCCTTAGCTGATGCTCTAAGTGAAGTATGAACAACAAGACTGACAATCTTGTGTTTTGGAACCCACATCATCTTCTTTCTGCTGTTGCTACTTTGAGTTCCATGATGTGGATGGCCATGTAGATGATAGCAAAAGGGCTTTATGTGGCCATACTTGCCACAGTAGTGACACCTCCACTTCGTTCTTTTGCTCTTTTTCTGCTGCGTTCCATGATGTCGAGACCGATGTTGTGACATCGTGGCTCCAGTCCTGTTTTTGGCAGGAACAAATTCTGTCATGGTTGTTCTGCAGGCAGACTTAGGATTAAATCCAAGTCCTCTCTGGTTTCCAGCATTCTTTCCAAGCTGCAGCACCTCATCAAGCGTATCTGAGCCTTTATTCAGCATCTTTATTGACTTTGTCATATTTTCCAGTTTAGAATTCAGAAAGCCAATTTCTCCTTTAAGTTCAGAGATTTCCTCTTCATGTGTCTCCTTCTCAGCCTCCAGATCTGCAATGACCTTCTTCAGTTGTGCTTCTTGCTGAAGAATCTTCTCACTTCTGATGCATAGTTCTCTATAGGATGCAGCAAGCTCATCAAAAGTGATTTCACTGTCTGTATCACTTGAATCTTCAGCAGTTTCAAATCTCCCAGTGAGTGCATTCACATCTCTGTCAGAATCACTTTCTTGTTCACTCTCTGTATCAGATCGACATACAGAAAGTCCTTTCCTCTGCTTCTTGAGATGAGTGGGACATTCAGCTATGATGTGTCCATAGCCTTCACACCCATGGCATTGACTTCCTTTGCTGTGACTGGGCTTTACATCTGATCTTCTCTGGTATTTACTGCCTTTCCTGATGTCGAAAGGGATGTTCTGGACATGTGGTTTCTGCCTCTTGTCCATTCTGTTCAGCACTTTGTTGAACTGCTTTCCAAGGAGCACAACTGCCTTAGTCAGACCTTCATCGGTATCCAGGTCATACTCATCTTCTTCTCCTTCATCATTGGACACGAAAGCCAAGTTCTTACTCTTCTTTTCAGCCCTATCCGAGAGTCCTAGCTCAAAGGTTTGAAGGGAACCAATGAGTTCATCTACTCTCATGTTGCAAATGTCTTGGGCCTCCTCTATTGCAGTGACTTTCATGTCAAATCTCTTAGGCAAGGATCTGAGGATCTTTCTCACCAGCTTTTCATCTGTCATTCTCTCTCCCAAGGCTGTGCAAGCATTGGCAATTTCAAGAATGTTCATGTGGAAGTCATGAATACATTCTTCCTCCTTCATCTTCAGATTTTCGAATTTTGTGGCCAATAGTTGCAGTCTGGACATCTTCACTTTGGAGGTCCCTTCATGAGTTGTTTTCAGGATCTCCCAAGCATCCTTGGCCACTGTACATGTGTTGATCAGTCTGAAGATATTCTTGTCAACTCCATTGAATAGTGCATTCAAAGCTTTGGAGTTTCCAAGTGCCAATTCGTCTTCTTCTTTAGTCCAGTCTTCTTCTGGCTTCAATTCATCAGTGGGCTTTCCTTTTGTGTCCAGCATCTTGGGATGTTCCCAGCCTTTGATGACAGCTTTCCAGGTTCGGCTATCCAGTGATTTGAGGAAGGCCACCATTCTTGCTTTCCAGTATTCATAGTTGGTTCCATCAAGAATTGGTGGTCTGTTCACTGGTCCTCCTTCTTTCTCCATGTTCATCAGAATTTATCTCCCTAGATCTCACTCAGTGATTTCGAGTGCCTGCTCTGATACCAATTGAAATTCTGATACCAGGGGACAGATGTCGTACCGGATGTCACGACATCACGCTTCAGAACATGCAGATTATATGTGTCCGTATGAACAGATTAAACAAGTAAATAACACAAGAGAATTGTTAACCCAGTTCGGTGCAACCTCACCTACATCTGGGGGCTACCAAGCCAGGGAGGAAATCCACTCTCAATAGTGTTAGTTCAAGGTCTAACAGCCCCTGTTTACAACCTTCTCACCTAACCACTACCCGTGCGATCTCTACCTAAGAACCACTCTTAGATATGAGAACCTCCGCTCACTCCCTCTCACTCACACTCCCGTGTTTACAATTAAGTCAAAGACACACCAGAGATCAACTCTGAACAAAAGAGATCAACTCTACACACTAGAGATCAACTCTACACACTAGAGATCAACTCTACACACATAGGTCCAACACTTGATGTTAGGGTACCATCAAGGTGGCTCACAAAAGACTCAAGTCCCAAAGCTCACAAAATAACTCTTCAATCCCGGACTTGGTACAGAACTCGTGCAGCCTCCATGATTATATAGCAATTTGCGTTTCTGGGCTGCAACGGCTTGTGCTGGAGGAGATCTATCTTCTTCTGAAAAAATCTGCAGTTAAAGAACTAAAAGATAACTTTTGATCTTTTAGTTTGAATCTTTAATCTTTAATCTTTAATCCCTGAACGAACTCTTCTACTTTGAAATTCGAACTATAATGATCTTTTAGTTCGTTCCTAAAGATAGATCTTCTTATCTCTTGCTAACTGCACAATAATCTGTTAAAGATATAACAGATTTATGTGTCCAGTATTATCGGGCCAGATGTCAGGACATCGTGTCCGACATCGTGGATCCTGCAGCTTCACTTCTGCACTTGACTTTTATCTTGCATTGTACAGCAACTCCAGTATTCTCGGGCAGGATGTCAGGACATTGTATCCGACATCGTGGATCCTGCAACTTCAATTCTGCACTTGACTTTTATCTTGCATTGTACAGCAACTCCAGTATTCTCGGGCAGGATGTCAGGACATTGTATCCGACATCGTGGATCCTGCAACTTCAATTCTTCATTTGACATTTTATCTTGCCTTGTGCATTGTGCAGCCCGATCTTATTCCTTGACATAACGTTGGACATCATGTGCAGCAATTCCAGCTTTCCTTCATTGTCTAAGTGTTTATGTTTTAACAAAATCTTAGCCAATCTTTTAAAGCTCAGTAGAGCTAAACACTAACAGTATACTTAAAGTGGTAATAAAACTTAATGAATAAATCCAATGTTTATTCTTGGTCCAAAACATAATTTTTCTCAAATAAATCAATGTGTACCTGAATATGAGAAAATATCACAATATAAAAGTTTCAACTCTAACCCGTATGTATACAATCATAAAGTGGAACCAAGTCCCATTCTTTCTACATGATCCTTGAATTTAAACGGTGACATGCCCTTAGTCAAAGGATCAACGATCATTAACTTAGTGCCTATATGCTCAATGACCACTTTCTTGTCTTTTACTCTTTCTCTAATGGCTAAGTACTTAATGTCGATGTGCTTACTTCAACTTTTACTTTTCTTATTCTTAGCCATAAAGACAACAACTGAGTTATCGCAGAAGATTCTCAAAGGCCTTGAAATAGTATCAACTATCTTCAGCCCATAAATGAAACTCTTAAGCCATATACCATGTGATATAGCCTCAAAACAAGAGACAAACTCAACTTCCATGGTAGAAGTAGTAGTCAAAGTCTTCTTAACACTCCTCCACGAAATAGCTCCACCATCCATCATGAAAATATACCCAGATGTCGATTTGCGAGAGTCAACACAACCAACAAAGTCTGAGTCTGAATAACCAATCACATCTAGATTGTTTGTCTTTCTATATATAAGCATGTAATCTTTGGTCTGCTGAAGGTACCTCATCACTTTCTTTGTAGCTCTCTAGTAGTCAATACCTGGATTACTCTGATATCTTCTTCACATTCCAATTGCAAAAGCAATGTCAGACCTTGTGCACACTTGAGCATACATGAGGCTTCCAACAATTGAAGCATAAGGAATGTTTTTCATCTGTTTTCTCTCAAAGTCATTCTTTGGGCATTGGTTCAAATCAAACCTATAACCCTTCACAATGGGAGCAACACTTGGTGAACAATCTTTCATCCAAAATTTCTCTAAAATTTTGTTAATATAGGTTTCATGTGATAGACCTAAAATACCTCAAGGTCTATCTCTATGAATCTTAATGCCGATGATATAAGATGCATCACCCATATCCTTCATGTCAAAATTCTTAGAGAGAAATTGTTTCACCTCATGTAGCAAACCTCGATTCATTGGCTGCAAGTAAAATATCATCTACATATAAAACAAGAAAACATATTTTAATCCCATTGACCTTGTGGTATATGCATTCATCCATGTGGTTTTCATGAAAATCAAATGAAGAAATTATCCCATGAAACTTAAGGTACCACTGACGGGAGGCTTGTTTTAAACCATATATAGATTTATTAAGCTTGCAAACCAAATGCTCACCACTACTAGAGGAAAATCTTTTAGGTTGTTTCATAAAAACCTCATCCTCTAAATCACCATTAAGAAATGATGTTTTCACATCCATTTGTTGCAACTCAAGGTCAAAATGAACAATTAATACCAAGATAATACGAAGAGAATATTTCTTAGATACAGGAGAAAAATTCTCTGTGTAGTCTATTCCTTCTTTTTGAGTAAATCCCTTAGCAACGAGTCTTGCCTTGTATCTCTCAATGTTGCCTAATGAATCCCTTTGGTCTTAAAGACCCATTTACAACCAATGACCTTTACCCCATTAGGCAACTCTACAAGGTTTGAAACTCCGTTACTCTGCATGGAATTCATCTCATCCTTCATGGCATCATACAACTCATGGCTTGATCAAAAGTTTCGGGATCATTTTCAGCTCCAATATTATAGTCAAATTCTTGTAAATATACAATATAATCACTAGGAATAACTGATTTTCTTACTTTAGTAGACCTCTTTAATGCTGCATAACATTTTCTTGGGATTATGTTGTTCAGCTGGTTGTTCATCATTTTCAGGAATTTGATGATCAACTTGATCTACTAGATTATCAACAACAGGTTGTAGAATGCTAGTCATGTGTTGTTCATCATCCCTTTGAACTTGAGGGGTATGAATTACAACCAATCTTTCACTTGATGTGGAAGGTTGAGACTCTATATAATCAATTTTAGAACCTAAGTCCCTCAATTGATCACTCTTATTGATCAAGTCATTTTCAAGAAACTTGGTATTTCTTGATTCCACAACCCTAGTAGTATGATATCGATAGTAAAACTTATAACCTTTAGACCTTTTGACATATCCAATGAAATACCCACTAATAGTCCTCGGGTCAAGATTCTTCTCTTTTGAGTTATATATTCTCGCCTCAGATGGACAACCACAAATGCGCATATGTTTCAAACTCGGTTTCTAACCTTTAAACAACTCAAAAGGTGTCTTTGGGACAACCTTGGTTGGAACACGATTTAATATATACATTGTCGTCTTTAGTGCTTCAACCCACAAGTATTTAGGAAGATTGGAGTTGTTAAGCATATTCCGTACCATGTCCATTAATGTTCAATTCCTTCTTTCTATCACACCATTCTGATTTGGAGAACCAGACATAGTGTACTAGGCAACACTCCCATGTTCTTGAAGAAACCTTGCAAATGGACCAAGTGCTTGTCCATTCTCAGTATATCTGTCATAATATTCTCCACCTCTATCTGATCTCACTATTTTTTTTTGCTTGCCACATTGGTTCTCAACTTTAACCTTAAAGACTTTGAAGGCATCCAATGCTTAAATTTTGTTATAAAGCAAATAAACATTCATATATCGTGAATAATCATCTATAAAGGTGATAAAATATTTATGACCACGTGCATCCATATCTGGACAACAAATATCAGTATGAATTAGTTCTAATATGCTTGAACCCCTGTTAGCACCTTTCTTAGACATGTTGGTATGCTTACCCTTAATGCAGTCCACACAAGTCTTAAAGTTAGCAAAATCTAGAGTATTGAGTACCCCATCTTTCACTAACCTTTTAATCCTCTCAATGAAGATATGCCCTAATCTCTGGTGCCATAACATAGAGGAATTATCATTAATATTACACCTTTTAATACCAGTTTGAACATGCATTGAACTATAAGTGACATAATTTTGTAAACCAAGAAGATAAAGACCATCAGACAAGATATCATTCCCAACACATTCAGAATTATAAAATAACTCAAATGATGTGTCTTTAAAATTAAAGGAATATCCAAAAGGTATGAGTCTGGAAACAAAAATCAAGTTTCGAGAAAAACTTGGTACATAAAAGGTCATTTCTAATTTCAAAATAATTCCATTACTTAAAGTTAAAATGCAAGTTCCAATAGCCTCTACAGGTGAGCCTAGCTTATTTCTTGATAAAATGTTTTGCTCACTTCCCACTGGTTTCCTTAGGTTTTGCATACCCTGTAAAGAATTTGAAATATGAATAGTAGATCCAGAATCAATCCACTAGGTGTTAATATTAACACTAATCATATTAGATTCATAACATACTAATGAAATTGATTTACCTTTCTTCTCAAGCCATTTTTGGAATCTGGGGCAATCCTTCTTCATGTGTCCCTTCTTCTTACAAAAGAAACACTTTGTCACCTTCTTAATATCAGCTTGAGGTGGTATTTTACCATTCCCCCTCTGATTAGCTTGAGACTAAGCTGCTTTGTTCTTCCCACAAGAAGTTATCAGCAATGCACTCTCACCCATCTCCATTACAAGCCTTTCTTCTTCCTGAACACACATAGTGATTAATTCATTGATAGACCATTTGTCCTTATATGTAGGAAATCTTAAACGACCCATATTCTTGCGGAAGGGTGTTCAAAATGAAGTGCACCAAGAAGGACTCAAACATATCAACCTCCAGTTTCTTAAGTTGAGCTGAAATGCCTCGCATTTGCATTATGTACTCACGCAGACCTTTCACATTGGTGAATTGGAGAAAGGAGAACTTCATGATCAGGGTGCTTGCTAAAGCCTTATCTGAAGTGATGAACTAGTCATCAATGGGCTTAAGCAAGTCTTAGACCTTTTCATGCTGGTCGACAGAACTAGGTATCCCGGCCGAGATTTTGGTATTAATGAATATCACGCTGAGCCAGTTGGATCGCTCCCACTGCTCATATAGCGCAACAGCAGCTGGGCTACTTTCATCAGTGATTACAGGTGGTTCGTCTTTCCTTATAGCATAGTCTATGTCCATCCACCCAATTGTAGAAGAATTCTCTCATTTCATATCTTATAGTTATCTCCTTTGAGTTTGAGAATATCACATTGAATATTTGAAAACTAACAGTTTGAGAAGCTCCAAAATCCAAAGGCTTATGTCAAAATTTGAGGTATATTAATCTTAATTGTATGTTTTACCAATGTAAACATACTAGAAAATTAAATCTTGTGACATAAAAATTGCTTGTGGACTAAATTTTTAATTCAATAAGAAACAATTAAACTTTATGATAGAATAATTTATGCTTTACGGGTACAACATGAAAATAATTAAATTTTCTATCACAAATATTTACTTTATGATAAAATTGACAAATTGTACATACCTCATGATCCTTGTGCGTAAACCATGAAAAATAATATGTCATTTTATCCCAATTAATTATACAAATATAATAAAAATTCCTATGGGATAAAATTCATTATATAAAGTATAATTAATCACAATATTATGTCTAATTCCTTATATGATTTTTAAACAACTAAATAAATAATTTTAATCAAATTATAGATGTTGTGATTAATCCATAATTAATCAAAATTATAAAGATCACTTAGATATAAAACTTAATCATATGAGAATAAATCATATTATGCATTTCAAGATCAAAATATAATATAATGATGAATAAAATTCTCATATATAATTTCATAATTGAAACATAATATTATGCATTTGATTTCATATACATATACGTAGAATAAATTTTTTCCAGGATATATTCATGCATAAAATAAATCAAAACTCCATATATTGTAAAGGTAAACAAAATAGGATATAAGATATGAAAAAATAAATATATATCAAAAAACCTTCAACGATCTAGTGGCTCTCAGTCTCTTTGTAGATGGTGTATCAGACAAAATTAGAAGAGATAAGTTCAGGGATCAAATACATGTGCTATATATAAACATTCTACCATCAAGAATGCATTTAGTTGTCATTACCACTCATTAGTAGTCATTACCACCCATTAGTAATCATTCAATATTTTGCTTCTCAATTCCAAAACTGATGGAATATTTTATTTTCCAAAATGTACAAACCAAATTATTGTAAGTTTCAATTGATATTCAAGTGCATGTTATGAAGATCTTCATTATCTTTAGTGTCACCTTCGCATGTGGTGTTTTTGGAAATGTTATATGTCAATCCTCTCCCTATGAAGCTATTTTCAATTTTGGTGACTTTATAAGTGATACAGGAAATGCTACTGCTTATCACCATATTCTCAAGAATGGTAATAGTCCTTATGGTTCAACATACTTCAAACATCCATCTCGACGTCTGTTGGATGGACGATTGATCATAAATTTTATAGGAATATGCCCTTAATTTTAAGGTGGCTTAGTTAACATTTTCTTGGAAGGAAGAAAACACAATATATTGTTGATCAAAGAAAATAATAACCTATGGTTTTTTCAATTGTAGCTGAGGCATATGGGTTGCCAATGTTGTCGGCCTATCTAGATCTCACCAAAGGCCAAGACATTAGGCATGGAGTAAATTTTGCATTTGCCGGTGGGTGCACTTGATATGAACTATTTCAAACAAAATAGATGCATGGCACTAGCAACGAATATTTCAGTAAGTGTTCAACTTGGTTGGTTTAAGAAACTCAAACCTTCCCTATGCAAATATAAAGAAGGTTTTTACAAAATTTTCTTTAATAATGTTTATATATATATGTGAATTTTTTTCAATATGACTTACATTTTTTATTCTCTTTTAAGACAAAGTGTGATAACTACTTCAAAAAATCATTGTTTTTAGTCATAGAAATTGGTGGAAATGATACTAATGTACTTATCTCATATAAAAATATTTCAAAACTTCGTGAAATAGTTCCCCCAATTATTGAAGAAATTATCAAGGCCACCATATATCACTTTTAAGTATTGAAATGTTGCCTTCAACTTTTGATTAAAAATTTGATTAATTAGAAACTCAATTTTTTGTTTCTTTCCTTTTATTTGCCCGACATTAATAGAAGAAGGAGCTATAGAGGTAGTTGTCCTAGGAAACTTCCCAATTGGGTGTAATTTTGGTGTCTTGACAACAGTGAATAGTGGTAACAAAGATGACTATGATCAATTTGGGTGCTTAGTAGCTTACAATACTTTCATCGAGTACTATAATGGGCACTTGAATCAAGCCATAGAGACCCTAAGATAACAAAACAACCATGTTAAGATAATTTATTTTGATTATTGCAATAACACCAAATGTTTTTTTTCAAGTACCACAACAATATGAAATGTTGTGCTTTTATTTTCTTATATTGGATTAGCAATTTCATTACGATTTGTTCTCATCTTATGTTTTATTTATGTACATCTATGATGCAGGCTTTTCTTTTGGTAAGGATGTGACTTTTATAGCATGTTGTGGAACAAGCAAACCTTACAATGTTGATTTACATACACCTTGTCAAACTTTGACATCAACAGTTTGCTTTGACCCTTCAAAACATACCAACTGGGATGGAGCTCACTTTACTGAAGTAGCTTATAGGCTAATAGCAAAGGGGCAAATTGAGGGTCCTTTAGTTTTGCAAGTCTTTCTCTTAAATCTCCTTTTTTCAAGATAGATTGAAATTGATGCAAGCATTAAAGCAAGATTTATTTTGAAAAATTCAAAAGTAGGATTGTGTTTTTTTCTTCAAGTGTTTGTATACAATAACATCGTTAAGGAGTATGGCTACAACAAGCACCTTGTGTTGTTGTTGCAAACAATTGTTCTTCTAATTTTCAATGAAAAATTTATTCCTAATTATATTACATGAATAAAATTTGTTTGTTTCGATGTCGTATTGAAAGACATATGCAAGTGTAATGCGACATGAAAAAATAGTGATAGCAACACTCTCCAACACATTCTCTACTATTAATTAAAATTTATCGAAAATTACAAAATTATAAGAGAAGCACATTGAATAATATTTATTTGCCATAATTTTTTTTGTGATTTTTAATAAATTTCAATCAATAAAAAGTGTGTTAGAGTGCATGTTGCTAGAATTTTAATAATAATTGTTTTTCCTAGTTTTGATCCAATCTTCTCATGCTCAATTTTATTATTTAAAAATTCACACTATCATACTATATATCTTTACCTCGAATTATGGTTATTATCAATTCTCTTAAATATATATTTTAATTAAAATTAAATATTTCTTAAGCCAAAAGACAAACTTAGAATATTGGGCATGTATATTAGTTGTTATTTATCTTAACTAGTGTAATATTTAAAATGAACAAACCCAGCTAGAAGCCGATAGTATTCTAGAATTAAAGAAAATAGTTAATTAAAATTCAATTTATCAACAAAATTTAAACAAGCACTACTAAAAATCTTGGTTTTTACAACACACTAACAACTTCAGTCCGCCTAAAATGATGTTTTATAATAAGCGGGTGGTAATTCGGTAATTATAAAGATAACAAACAAAGACGGTGATGTAGAAACTCGTCTTTGAATTCGTGAATCATATCTTCGACAACGTTCATGTTTGAGCGCACGACGTGGTTGGCGCAGCATTATACTCACGTGCTACAAGCAACACTCACGTGCGTCGAACCCTAGCCTTCGTCACTATACCTCTGAAGACCTTCCTCAGTCATAGCTAGCCTCGAACAAGACTCTCGCGCGCCCTATCTAGCCTCAAACAAAACCTCTGAAGACCTTCCTCAGTCACTGAGGTCTCCCTTCCCGAGTTCGCATCATCACTCAGCTCCCACCGTCCATGGCGGCGCACCTGTAGCCTGTCGTGACTCACCACTCTCGCGCGACCAAATTAGGTTTGTTGTAAGATTTATTTTGGTCCCTCTTTTACGGTTTTACCTATTTTCGCTTTTCATTATTTTTTTTCAAAATAGACAAACAAGCAAACAAAGTACTTTGTGTTATCTTTGTTGAAATTATGAAAATTGGATGTTCGTGAAGCTGATTATTTTATATTCGAACTGTTTTGTAGTGAAAATAACACAAACTACTTTGTGTTATTTTTAGGCAAGTAGGAGAAATGAAGTGATGCAGAGGTAAATACTATTTGCTAGTGCTAATTCCACGGGAACGACTTTTCTGGTGAAGATAAACCTTTACAACCAAATAGTAAGTTGGTATTTCACTCCCCTGAGTATTTCATTGATCAAACTTGGTCTTGCTGATACAGTGTTTGTATGTTGTTAGTGTTTTTACTACTGCTTTGGTAGAAGTAGAAGCTAGGTAGGTGAATAAGTAAGGCTATACTTTTCTTTGGCTTTTTATGGCTTTACTGTTTCTATGCCTAGGTGAATAAGTAGTCATAATATTCTGATTAAGCTTTCTATTATACAATAAGCAAGGTTCAGTTTTTTGCAAAAAAAGTAATGCCTAAATTAGTGTTGAATAACCAGTAACCAAAGAAAAGCAGAGGTAAATCTTTTAAAGAATAACCAGTAACCAAATTTGTATAAAGAATAAGCAGAGGTGAAGAAGCTAGGTAGGCTCTACTTTTGAAGTGGTTACTAGTTCAGTGTTGAATAACCAATAACCAAAGTTAAATGTCCATTTACTCTTACTCTGATGCTAGTTCATAACATGTTATATGTTTGTTCCTTTTACAGTCTGGGAAGCCTGGGAATCAATTCATTTGATTTAAAGAATGTGTTAAAGAATGATAATTGATTCATTTTTTTTATCTAGTGTATGAGCATGTAAAATAACAAACGAGGCCACTGCTTGAGGGTATTGAAATTGAAGGCACTAGATAAAGAAAGAAAACAGTGAGAATTGAGATGGGAACGAGATCACAATCAACAAAAGAGAAACATGTTATATGTTTGTTCCTTTTATAGCAAAAACTTGTCCTGCTTTAAACTGGACCTCCATATGCTTATGTTATCAATTACTTTAATGAGTTTCTGTTTGCAGCAAAAATTATAAGGGCCAAATGATTAAATTTATTCCAAGTGCTTGATCGTGCCATCATGTAGCCTTTATTTGTCCATACTTCGTACTCTACTTTGAAAATGAAATCATATGCTGTCAATTAATATGTGAAGTTATGCAGAAGAAAATCTAATTAGTTTTCTTTTCTCATTTTTTAAGGGATATCAAATGAACATAATATAGACATAATTTGCTAGATGTGGTTTATTTAATACATGAAAAATTATTGTGAGAAAACAAGAACTGTAAGGACAAATGAAGTTTTCATAATCTCTATTAAGATATGCATGTGCATATCTTTGTTCTCGAATTTTTTCCTTTCTTTCTTTGGGTGTGTGTGTATATACGTGACAATGATATTCGAGGGCAGCACGATTACATATTTTGATATAGATTTAACATGTAGTTAAGATCATGGGAATTCACATTCATGAGACTGTTGAAGACATATATATTTGGAGTGATCTTTTGATTAAGCAAATCCTGCACAAGAAATTGTGCAAATGAATACTATAATACACATCTGAGAAGTGAATAAATAATACAAAACTTGTATGGTGCTTGCCAATCAACATTATGACCACTAGTATGGTATTTATCTTTCAGATTCAGAACAATAAAATTTCATATTTTAAAATTCTAAGACATCACCATTTTAGGAAACATGTGAAGCCAAAATTACTGAGTAAGCCAAAATATAATTAAAAATTTATAACAGTTTCTCTATCCTTAGCCTGAGGAGATAATCTCCCATTGTATTACTTATTTCTTTGGACAATTTAAGGGGCAGTGAGGAGAAAATAAAAAGGCTAAAACTAGATAGACTATCTTACACCATTTTAATCTCTTATGTAAAACATCAAGTGTCAACATTTACACAACTACATAATTTGCTTTGTACTAATATTGACCAATCAGTTTCCCTTAATTTGCAGGACTACCAAAACTATTAAGCGATACCATCGTAGCTCTTTTACTCCTCAAGAGGAACACGTTGAATGTGAAACTCAGGTACGCTTGTGTTCTCTAACTCAAGTTAGTAGTGAATTATTTTCTTAGATAGAATTAATGCAAAAAGATAGCCCTGTCTACAACAATATAGTATATATATATATATATATATGTAAATGTAAGTCTTAATGATATGATACATCTCTATATATAACAGCAGTCAATTAATTTGATCTTGCTAGTGAATATTTATTAATTTTTTGTTTGGCAATCAGAGCTGGTACCAAGAGGTGTCAAAGCTAAAGGCAAAGTATGATTCTCTTCAAAGGACCCAGAGGTAATCACTTATGCCTCTTCTAAAGAATAGACTTGTTATAATATATATCTAATATCTAATACCTTTTGATGAATATATTATCATGTTTTCAGCAGTCACATGCATATGTATCTCAATTTCTCATGACTATTCCAGGGCAAGTGACTACTCCAGACCCAGTGACTATTCAAGATGGGGTTCATCTGATGATGACAATGGCCTTGGAGACTCGCCAAGCACAGTCTCACCACTGTCTTATGGTGGACCTGCCTCTACTGAAGATGGATATGGATGCCAGGGCGTTCCAGGTATTGCCTTCTTGCAAGTAAGCAAATGGTAGGAATATTTCTAACCATATGGGTGAGAAGTGAATTGAAAGATCATGTGCGAAACATGAAAGTATCCTGTGTTGGCAGAGGATTGATGGGCTATCTTGGAAATAAGGTAAATTTTAAATTGCTCACCATTGCCTTACTTTTGCTTTGATATATTCATGGCAGAATTGCTGATTACTTGAAATTGGTTTACATAAGAGAGTTACTCTGCTTTCATTTCAGGGATCCATCTCAATTAGCATGTCTCTACATGAAACAAGCTTTTGCTTCATTTGTAGCCACTTAACCTCAGGACAAAAGGAGGGTGATGATTAAGAAGAAATTCTGATGTGATGGAGATTCTTAAGAAGACAAGGTTTCTACGTGTACATGATGCTGACAATGAGAAGTCTCCCGAGACAATCCTCGAGCATGAGTATGAATTTACTTGCATACATCTTAGTATAACTAATACTCTTAACATGTTTATGTAATTTGAGGCCCTCCTTGCATTTCCTGTTTTGCATTACATGTTCTAATTTTGGATCCATTTATTTTAGTCGAATTATATGGCTTGGAGACTTGAATTATCGGATTGCCCTCTCCTACCGTTTTGCTAAGGCACTTGTTGAGATGCAAAACTGGAGAGCATTGTTGGAGAATGACCATGTACGCCTATATAACTCTTTTCTTTATTTCTAATTTTCTATCTTTTAACTTCAACTGGATTGCTGTCAAACAGAAACAATCAATGTTAATATCTATCTATATTGGCATTCATGGTAGTTGAGAATAGAGCAGAAGAGAGGCCGTGCATTTGTGGGATGGAATGAAGGGAAGGTTTATTTCCCTCCAACATAAAAGTATTCAACTAATTCAAATAGGTATGCAGGAGATGATATGCACCCAAAGGAAAAAGGCGAACACCTGCTTCGGTAAGATCATCTTCTGTCACCCAACCAAAGCAATAGGAATTTAGCAGAATCACCCCAACCCCATAAATGCTAAATTCAGGCAACTATGATATGATTTTTGATGAATTGTGTCAACTTATGTCAATGTAAATATTTTGGGCTGAGGTTAAGTCAAGTCATGGAAGACTGAAGAAGAGTATGAGCTGTTCTCGGAACAGAATTGAGGTGGAGGAACTCTGCCATATTCCCACGGATATATTGAACTAAGTTTTTTCTAATGGAATGAGGACTAGCTATGGGATTTCAGGTACATTCTCTATACCTTATGCATATACTCATAATTCCAAAAATACAAGATTCTTGCTTGTATGGAAAACTTAGCTACCTGAAATGATTTTTTTTTAAGTTCATGCACATGGGTATTGAATACAAATGGAAAGCATTGCCCCCCTCCCCCTCTCCTCATAGAACTCATGGGACCTTTTTTCTTATTTTATTATTGGCTAGACCACAAGTACAAGATTCAGAAGCTTTAACTGAGCTATATTATATCTGAGCATAATAGACTGGATACTGATATGTTCTATGCCACTAGTTGTACACTTGTACCTTTCTTTTCTAGATACACAAACTGATTTCATCAATCCGTTAGTCAAAATAATCAGAATATGTTCACTGCATAGAATTAGTCTATTTCTCAATCTTTTCTGCTTTAATGTCCTTCTTTTCCCCTTCTTATTGTCATCACATAAAATAGAATTATACTAGAAAATAGAGAGATAAAAAAGAAAATTAAATTATACTAGAAAATACTATTATAAAAACTCGTTATCCTTGTAAGTTGTTTAAGGCATGTATCATTACTTCAATCGGAATCTCCATATATTATACTTTTGAAATCTGTGAACCAAGTTTAAGCCTTTCTAGTTTGTTAATGAGCTCAACAATAAAAAGAAGAGCACGCAGCAGGAAAGGAGAATTATTTGATATCAAAGACCCTTTATCAGTAAAATCATTAATCATGTGGACAGAGTCAGGAACTAAGGAGTGGAGGCTCTGGAATTCTATCATTAATTAACAAGATTTTTTTTGTACAATTTCTTTTTCATCACTGTAGCAATCAATAAGTGGAGTATAATCATATATAAGGAACATGTCATCAATTAGACACAATTAGACCTGTGCACAATTTCATCTGCACAATTAGACCTGTGTATATAAGGAACATGTCATCAATTATTTTGCAGACAATAATAAATAAATGTTTCAAAAGTTCAAAGCATGCTTTACTCAATCACTTCTAGCAAAGAATAAGATACATGGAAACCAATTTAGCCTATTTCTTCTGCTATTTTTATTGTGAAATTATGTCAATTTAGGCTGAATTGGAATGAATTAGGCTATGACTTGGATTTTTTGATAAAAGTACACCTGACTATGTCATATGGATATATTTTATTTTCCATTATCTTCTGTTAATGTGTATTCTTTTTATTTTTTTTAAGAATTATTATGTGTATTCTGTATTATTAATGTACTTGCATTTAGCAATTTGATGTTTGTAGCCTCTCTATTTGCTGCTTCTTTTATGAAAATCAGATTGAGTATTGTTGCT
>NW_021143741.1:0-19258 GCF_004193775.1 Glycine soja | reverse complement strand
GGCAATAACATTCATGGGGCTCCGAAAAAAGTGGAGAATGGAGTATTGGCGAACAGCGCTACGCAATAACTTCGCGGGGCTCCAGACTCAAAGGTGGAGGACACATGAACAGCGCTAGGCAATAAATTCATGGGGCTCCGAAAAAAAAGTGGAGAATGGAGTATTGGCGAACAGCGCTACGCAATAACTTCGCGGGGCTCCAGACTCGAAGGTGGAGGATGCCATGAACAGCGCTAGGCAATAACATTCATGGGGTCTCCGAAAAAAAGTGGAGAATGGAGAATTGGCGAACAGCGCTACGCAATAACTTCGCGGGGCTCCGATACTCGAAGGTGGAGGATGCATGAATAGCGCTTGGCAATAACATTCATGGGGCCTCCGAAAAAAGTGGAGAATGGAGAATTGGCGAACAGCGCTACGCAATAACTTCGCGGGGCTCCAGACTCGAAGGTGGAGGACACATGAACAGCGCTAGGCAATAAATTCATGGGGCTCCGAAAAAAATGGAGAATGGAGAATTGGCGAACAGCGCTACGCAATAACTTCGCGGGGCTCCAGACTCGAAGGTGGAGGACATGAACAGCGCTAGGCAATAACATTCATGGGGCTCCGAAAAAAGTGGAGAATGGAGAATTGGCGAAAGCGCTACGCAATAACTTCGCGGGGCTCCAGACTCGAGGTGGAGGATGCATGAACAGCGCTAGGCAATAACATTCATGGGGCTCCGAAAAAAGTGGAGAATGGAGAATTGGCGAACAGCGCTACGCAATAACTTCGCGGGGCTCCAGACTCGAGGTGGAGGATGCATGAACAGCGCTAGGCAATAACATTCATGGGGCTCCGAAAAAAGTGGAGAATGGAGAATTGGCGAACAGCGCTACGCAATAACTTCCGGGGCTCCAGACTCGAAGGTGGAGGATCATGAACAGCGCTAGGCAATAACATTCATGGGGCTCCGAAAAAAGTGGAGAATGGAGAATTGGCGAACAGCGCTACGCAATAACTTCGCGGGGCTCCAGACTCGAAGGTGGAGGACACATGAACAGCGCTAGGCAGTAATATTCATGGGGCTCCGAAAAAAGTGGAGAATGGAGAATTGGCGAACAGCGCTACGCAATAACTTCGCGGGGCTCCAGACTCGAAGGTGGAGGACACATGAACAGCGCTAGGCAATAACATTCATGGGCTCCGAAAAAAAGTGGAGAATGGAGAATTGGCGAAAGCGCTACGCAATAACTTCGCGGGGCTCCAGACTCGAAGGTGGAGGATGCATGAACAGCGCTAGGCAATAACATTCATGGGGCTCCGAAAAAAGTGGAGAATGGAGAATTGGCGAACAGCGCTACGCAATAACTTCGCGGGGCTCCAGACTCGAAGGTGGAGGAACATGAACAGCGCTAGGCAATAAATTCATGGGGCTCCGAAAAAAGTGGAGAATGGAGAATTGGCGAACAGCGCTACGCAATAACTTCGCGGGGCTCCAGACTCGAAGGTGGAGGACACATGAACAGCGCTAGGCAATAACATTCATGGGGCTCCGAAAAAGTGGAGAATGGAGAATTGGCGAACAGCGCTACGCAATAACTTCGTGGGGCTCCAGACTCGAAGGTGGAGGACACATGAACAGCGCTAGGCAATAACATTGATGGGGCTCCGAAAAAAAGTGAAGAATGGGAATTGCTAACAGCGCTACGCAATAACTTCGCGGGGCTCCAGACTCGTTGGTGGAGGATGCATGAATAACGCTTGGCAATAACATTCATGGGGCTCCGAAAAAAAGTGGAGAATGGAGAATTGGCGAACAGCGCTACGCAATAACTTCGCGGGGCTCCAGACTCGAAGGTGGAGGACACATGAACAGCGCTAGGCAATAATATTCATGGGGCTCCGAAAAAAAGTGGAGAATGGAGAATTGGTGAACAACGCTACGCAATAACTTCGCGGGGCTCAAGACTCGAAGGTGGAGGACACATGAACAGCGCTAGGCAATAACATTCATGGGGCTCCGAAAAAAATGGAGAATGGAGAATTGGCGAAATGCGCTACGCAATAACTTCGCGGGGCTCCAGACTCGTTGGTGAGGATGCATGAATAGCGCTGGGCAATAACATTCATGGGGCTCCGAAAAAAGTGGATAATGGAGAATTGGCGAACAGCGCTACACAATAACCTCGTGGGGCTCCAGACTCGAAGGTGGAGGACACATGAACAGCGCTAGACAATAATATTCATGGGGCTCCGAAAAAAAGTGGAGAATGGAGAATTGGTGAACAACGCTACGCAATAACTTCGCGGGGCTCCAGACTCGAAGGTGGAGGACACATGAACAGCGCTAGGCAATAACATTCATGGGGCTCCGAAAAAAGTGGAGAATGGAGAATTGCGAACAGCGCTACGCAATAACTTCGTGGGGCTCCAGACTCGAAGGTGGAGGACACATGAACAGCGCTAGGCAATAACATTGATGGGGCTCCGAAAAAAAGTGAGAATGGGAATTGTCTAACAGCGCTACGCAATAACTTCGCGGGGCTCCAGACTCGTTGGTGGAGGATGCATGAATAACGCTTGGCAATAACATTCATGGGGCTCCGAAAAAAAAGTGGGGAATGGAGAATTGGCGAACAGCGCTATGCAATAACTTCCTGGGGCTCCATATTGAAGGTGGAGATGCATGAACAGCACTGGCAATAACATTCATGGGGCTCCGAAAAAAAGTGGAGAATGGAGAATTGGCGAACAGCGCTACGCCAATAACTTCGCGGGGCTCCAGACTCGAAGGTGGAGGACACATGAACAGCGCTAGGCATAATATTCATGGGGCTCCGAAAAAAAGTGGAGAATGGAGAATTGGTGAACAACGCTACGCAATAACTTCGCGGGGCTCCAGACTCGAAGGTGGAGGACACATGAACAGCGCTAGGCAATAACATTCATGGGGCTCCGAAAAAAGTGGAGAATGGAGAATTGGCGAAATGCGCTACGCAATAACTTCGCGGGGCTCCAGACTCGTTGGTGGAGGATGCATGAATAGCGCTGGGCAATAACATTCATGGGGCTCCGAAAAAAAGTGGATAATGGAGAATTGGCGAACAGCGCTACGCAATAACTTCGCGGGGCTCCAGAATCGAAGGTGGAGGATTCATCAACAGCGCTAGGCAATAACATTCATGGGGCTCTGAAAAAAAAGTGGGGAATGGAGAATTGGCGAACAGCGCTATGCAATAACTTCCCGGGGCTCCATACTCGAAGGTGGAGGATGCATAAATAGCGCTAGGCAATAACATTCATGGGGCTCCGAAAAAAAGTGGAGAATGGACAACTGGTGAACAACGCTACGCAATAACTTCGCGGGGCTCCAGACTCGAAGTTGGAGGACACATGAACAGCGCTAGGCAATAACATTCATGGGGCTCCGAAAAAAGTGGAGAATGGAGAATTGGCGAACAGCGCTACGCAATAACTTCGTGGGGCTCCAGACTCGAAGGTGGAGGACACATGAACAGCGCTAGGCAATAACATTCATGGGGCTCCGAAAAAAATGGAGAATGGACAACTGGTGAACAACGCTACGCAATAACTTCGCGGGGCTCCAGACTCGAAGTTGGAGGACACATGAACAGCGCTAGGCAATAACATTCATGGGGCTCCGAAAAAAGTGGAGAATGGAGAATTGGCGAACAGCGCTACGCAATAACTTCGTGGGGCTCCAGACTCGAAGGTGGAGGACACATGAACAGCGCTAGGGAATAACATTGATGGGGCTCCGAAAAAAAAGTGGGGAATGGAGAATTGGCGAACAGCGCTATGCAATAACTTCCTGGGGCTCCATACTGGAAGGTGGAGGATGCATGAACAACACTTGGCAATAACATTCATGGGGCTCCGAAAAAAGTGGAGAATGGAGAATTGGCGAACAGCGCTACGCAATAACTTCGTGGGGCTCCAGACTCGAAGGTGGAGGACACATGAACAGCGCTAGGGAATAACATTGATGGGGCTCCGAAAAAAAGTGAAGAATGGGGAATTGTCGAACAGCGCTACGCAATAACTTCGCGGGGCTCAAGACTCGAAGGTGGAGGACACATGAACAGCGCTAGGCAATAACATTCATGGGGCTCCGAAAAAAGTGGAGAATGGAGAATTGGCGAAATGCGCTACGCAATAACTTCGCGGGGCTCCAGACTCGTTGGTGGAGGATGCATGAATAGCGTTGGGCAATAACATTCATGGGGCTCCGAAAAAAAGTGGATAATGGAGAATTGGCGAACAGCGCTACGCAATAACTTCGCGGGGCTCCAGACTCGTTGGTGGAGGATGCATGAACAGCACTTGGCAATAACATTCATGGGGCTCCGAAAAAAAAGTGGGGAATGGAGAATTGGCGAACAGCGCTATGCAATAACTTCCTGGGGCTCCATACTGGAAGGTGGAGGATGCATGAACAGCACTTGGCAATAACATTCATGGGGCTCCGAAAAAAGTGGAGAATGGAGAATTGGCGAACAGCGCTACGCAATAACTTCGCGGGGCTCCAGACTCGAAGGTGGAGGACACATGAACAGCGCTAGGCAATAATATTCATGGGGCTCCGAAAAAAAGTGGAGAATGGAGAATTGGTGAACAACGCTACGCAATAACTTCGCGGGGCTCAAGACTCGAAGGTGGAGGACACATGAACAGCGCTAGGCAATAACATTCATGGGGCTCCGAAAAAAATGGAGAATGGAGAATTGGCGAAATGCGCTACGCAATAACTTCGCGGGGCTCCAGACTCGTTGGTGGAGGATGCATGAATAGCGCTGGGCAATAACATTCATGGGGCTCCGAAAAAAAGTGGATAATGGAGAATTGGCGAACAGCGCTACGCAATAACTTCGTGGGGCTCCAGACTCGAAGGTGGAGGACACATGAACAGCGCTAGACAATAATATTCATGGGGCTCCGAAAAAAAGTGGAGAATGGAGAATTGGTGAACAACGCTACGCAGTAACTTCGCGGGGCTCCAGACTCGAAGGTGGAGGACACATGAACAGCGCTAGGCAATAACATTCATGGGGCTCCGAAAAAAGTGGAGAATGGAGAATTGGCGAACAGCGCTACGCAATAACTTCGTGGGGCTCCAGACTCGAAGGTGGAGGACACATGAACAGCGCTAGGCAATAACATTGATGGGGCTCCGAAAAAAAGTGAAGAATGGGGAATTGTCTAACAGCGCTACGCAATAACTTCGCGGGGCTCCAGACTCGTTGGTGGAGGATGCATGAATAACGCTTGGCAATAACATTCATGGGGCTCCGAAAAAAAAGTGGGGAATGGAGAATTGGCGAACAGCGCTATGCAATAACTTCCTGGGACTCCATATTGGAAGGTGGACGATGCATGAACAGCACTTGGCAATAACATTCATGGGGCTCCGAAAAAAGTGGAGAATGGAGAATTGGCGAACAGCGCTACGCAATAACTTCGCGGGGCTCCAGACTCGAAGGTGGAGGACACATGAACAGCGCTAGGCAATAATATTCATGGGGCTCCGAAAAAAAGTGGAGAATGGAGAATTGGTGAACAACGCTACGCAATAACTTCGCGGGGCTCCAGACTCGAAGGTGGAGGACACATGAACAGCGCTAGGCAATAACATTCATGGGGCTCCGAAAAAAGTGGAGAATGGAGAATTGGCGAAATGCGCTACGCAATAACTTCGCGGGGCTCCAGACTCGTTGGTGGAGGATGCATGAATAGCGCTGGGCAATAACATTCATGGGGCTCCGAAAAAAAGTGGATAATGGAGAATTGGCGAACAGCGCTACGCAATAACTTCGCGGGGCTCCAGAATCGAAGGTGGAGGATTCATCAACAGCGCTAGGCAATAACATTCATGGGGCTCTGAAAAAAAAGTGGGGAATGGAGAATTGGCGAACAGCGCTATGCAATAACTTCTCGGGGCTCCATACTCGAAGGTCGAGGATGCATGAATAGCGCTAGGCAATAACATTCATGGGGCTCCTAAAAAAAGTGGAGAATGGACAACTGGCGAACAGCGCTACGCAATAACTTCGCGGGGCTCCAGACTCGAAGGTGGAGGACACATGAACAGCGCTAGGCAATAATATTCATGGGGCTCCGAAAAAAAGTGGGGAATGGAGAATTGGTGAACAACGCTACGCAATAACTTCGCGGGGCTCCAGACTCGAAGGTGGAGGACACATGAACAGCGTTAGGCAATAACATTCATGGGGCTCCGAAAAAAGTGGAGAATGGAGAATTGGCGAAATGCGCTACGCAATAACTTCGCGGGGCTCCAGACTCGTTGGTGGAGGATGCATGAATAGCGCTGGGCAATAACATTCATGGGGCTCCGAAAAAAAGTGGATAATGGAGAATTGGCGAACAGCGCTACGCAATAACTTCGCGGGGCTCCAGAATCGAAGGTGGAGGATGCATGAACAGCGCTAGGCAATAACATTCATGGGGCTCTGAAAAAAAAGTGGGGAATGGAGAATTGGCGAACAGCGCTATGCAATAACTTCCCGGGGCTCCATACTCGAAGGTGGAGGATGCATGAATAGCGCTAGGCAATAACATTCATGGGCTCCGAAAAAAAGTGGAGAATGGAGAACTGGTGAACAACGCTACGCAATAACTTCGCGGGGCTCCAGAATCGAAGGTGGAGGACACATGAACAGCGCTAGGGAATAACATTGATGGGGCTCCGAAAAAAAGTGAAGAATGGGGAATTGTCGAACAGCGCTACGCAATAACTTCGCGGGGCTCCAGACTCGTTGGTGGAGGATGCATGAACAACGCTTGGCAATAACATTCATGGGGCTCCGAAAAAAAAGGGGGGAATGGAGAATTGGCGAACAACGCTATTCAATAACTTCCTGGGGCTCCATTCTGGAAGGTGGAGGATGCATGAACAACACTTGGCAATAACATTCATGGGGCTCCGAAAAAAGTGGAGAATGGAGAATTGGCGAACAGCGCTACGCAACAACTTCGCGGGGCTCCAAACTCGAAGGTGGAGGATGCATGAATAGCGCTAGGCAATAACATTCATGGGGCTCCGAAAAAAAGTGGAGAATGGAGAATTGGCGAACAACGCTACGCAATAACTTCGCGGGGCTCCAGACTCGAAGGTGGAGGACACATGAACAGCGCTAGGCAATAACATTGATGGGGCTCCGAAAAAAAGTGGAGAATGGGGAATTGGCGAACAGCGTTACGCAATAACTTCGCGGGGCTCCAGACTCGTTGGTGGAGGATGCATGAACAACGCTTGGCAATAACATTCATGGGGCTCCGAAAAATAAGTGGGGAATGGAGAATTGGCGAACAACGCTATGCAATAACTTCCTGGGGCTCCATACTGGAAGGTGGAGGATGCATGAACAGCGCTAGGCAATAACATTCATGGGGCTCTGAAAAAAAGTGGATAATGGAGAATTGGCGAACAGTGCTACGCAATAACTTCGCGAGGCTCCAGACTCGAAGGTGGAGGATGCATGAACAGCGCTAGGCAATAACATTCATGGGGCTCTGAAAAAAAAGTGGGGAATGGAGAATTGGCGAACAACGCTATGCAATAACTTCCCGGGGCTCCATACTCGAAGGTGGAGGATGCATGAATAGCGCTAGGCAATAACATTCATGGGGCTCCGAAAAAAAGTGGAGAATGGAGAATTGGCGAACAGCGCTACGCAATAACTTCGCGGGGCTCCAGACTCGAAGGTGGAGGACACATGAACAGCGCTAGGCAATAACATTCATGGGGCTCCGAAAAAAGTGGAGAATTGGCGAAATGCGCTACGCAATAACTTCGCGGGGCTCCAGACTCGTTGGTGGAGGATGCATGAATAACGCTTGGCAATAACATTCATGGGGCTCCGAAAAAAAAGTGGGGAATGGAGAATTGGCGAACAGCGCTATGCAATAACTTCCTGGGGCTCCATACTGGAAGGTGGACGATGCATGAACAGCACTTGGCAATAACATTCGTGGGGCTCCGAAAAAAGTGGAGAATGGAGAATTGGCGAACAGCGCTACGCAATAACTTCGCGGGGCTCCAGACTCGAAGGTGGAGGACACATGAACAGCGCTAGGCAATAATATTCATGGGGCTCCGAAAAAAAGTGGAGAATGGAGAATTGGTGAACAACGCTACGCAATAACTTCGCGGGGCTCCAGACTCGAAGGTGGAGGACACATGAACAGCGCTAGGCAATAACATTCATGGGGCTCCGAAAAAAGTGGAGAATGGAGAATTGGCGAAATGCGCTACGCAATAACTTCGCGGGGCTCCAGACTCGTTGGTGGAGGATGCATGAATAGCGCTGGGCAATAACATTCATGGGGCTCCGAAAAAAAGTGGATAATGGAGAATTGGCGAACAGCGCTACGCAATAACTTCGCGGGGCTCCAGAATCGAAGGTGGAGGATTCATCAACAGCGCTAGGCAATAACATTCATGGGGCTCTGAAAAAAAGTGGGGAATGGAGAATTGGCGAACAGCGCTATGCAATAACTTCCCGGGGCTCCATACTCGAAGGTGGGGGATGCATGAATAGCGCTAGGCAATAACATTCATGGGGCTCCGAAAAAAAGTGGAGAATGGACAACTGGTGAACAACGCTACGCAATAACTTCGCGGGGCTCCAGACTCGAAGTTGGAGGACACATGAACAGCGCTAGGCAATAACATTCATGGGGCTCCGAAAAAAGTGGAGAATGGAGAATTGGCGAACAGCGCTACGCAATAACTTCGTGGGGCTCCAGACTCGAAGGTGGAGGACACATGAACAGCGCTAGGGAATAACATTGATGGGGCTCCAAAAAAAAGTGGAGAATGGGGAATTGTCGAACAGCGCTACGCAATAACTTCGCGGGGCTCCAGACTCGTTGGTGGAGGATGCATGAACAACGCTTGGCAATAACATTCATGGGGCTCCGAAAAAAAAGTGGGGAATGGAGAATTGGCGAACAGCGCTATGCAATAACTTCCTGGGGCTCCATACTGGAAGGTGGTGGATGCATGAACAGCACTTGGCAATAACATTCATGGGGCTCCGAAAAAAGTGGAGAATGGAGAATTGGCGAACAGCGCTACGCAATAACTTCGCGGGGCTCCAGAATCGAAGGTGGAGGACACATGAACAGCGCTAGGGAATAACATTGATAGGGCTCCGAAAAAAAGTGAAGAATGGGGAATTGTCGAACAGCGCTACGCAATAACTTCGCGGGGCTCCAGACTCGTTGGTGGAGGATGCATGAACAACGCTTGGCAATAACATTCATGGGGCTCCGAAAAAAAAGGGGGGAATGGAGAATTGGCGAACAACGCTATTCAATAACTTCCTGGGGCTCCATTCTGGAAGGTGGAGGATGCATGAACAGCACTTGGCAATAACATTCATGGGGCTCCGAAAAAAGTGGAGAATGGAGAATTGGCGAACAGCGCTACGCAATAACTTCGCGGGGCTCCAGACTCGAAGGTGGAGGACACATGAACAGCGCTAGGCAATAATATTCATGGGGCTCCGAAAAAAGTGGAGAATGGAGAATTGGTGAACAGCGCTACGCAATAACTTCGCGGGGCTCCAGACTCGAAGGTGGAGGACACATGCACAGCGCTAGGCAATAATATTCATGGGGCTCCGAAAAAAGTGGAGAATGGAGAATTGGCGAACAGCGCTACGCAATAACTTCGCGGGGCTCCAGACTCGAAGGTGGAGGATGCATGAACAACGCTAGGCAATAACATTCATGGGGCTCCGAAAAAAGTGGAGAATGGAGAATTGGCGAACAGCGCTACGCAATAACTTCGTGGGGCTCCAGACTCGAAGGTGGAGGACACATGAACAGCGCTAGGCACTAACATTCATGGGGCTCTGAAAAAAAGTGGAGAATGGAGAATTGGCGAACAGCGCTACGCAATAACTTCGCGGGGCTGCAGACTCGAAGGTGGAGGATGCATGAACAGCGCTAGGCAATAACATTCATGGGGCTCCGAAAAAAAAGTGGGGAATGGAAAATTGTCGAACAGCGCTATGCAATAACTTCCCGAGGCTCCATACTGGAAGGTGGAGGATGCATGAACAGCGCTTGGCAATAACATTCATGGGGCTCCGAAAAAAGTGGAGAATGGAGAATTGGCGAACAGCGCTACGCAACAACTTCGCGGGGCTCCAGACTCGAAGGTGGAGGACACATGAACAGCGCTAGGCAATAATATTCTTGGGGCTCCGAAAAAAGTGGAGAATGGAGAATTGGCGAACAGCGCTACGCAATAACTTCGTGGGGCTCCAGACTCGAAGGTGGAGGACACATGAACAGCGCTAGGCAATAACATTCATGGGGCTCTGAAAAAAAGTGGAGAATGGAGAATTGGCGAACAGCGCTACGCAATAACTTCGCGGGGCTCCAGACTCGAAGGTGGAGGATGCATGAACAGCGCTAGGCAATAACATTCATGGGGCTCTGAAAAAAAGTGGAGAATGGAGAATTGGCGAACAGCGCTACGCAATAACTTCGCGGGGCTCCAGACTCGAAGGTGGAGGATGCATGAACAGCGCTAGGCAATAACATTCATGGGGCTCCGAAAAAAAAGTGGGGAATGGAAAATTGGCGAACAGCGCTATGCAATAACTTCCCGAGGCTCCATACTAGAAGGTGGAGGATGCATGAACAGCGCTTGGCAATAACATTCATGGGGCTCCGAAAAAAGTGGAGAATGGAGAATTGGCGAACAGCGCTACGCAACAACTTCGCGGGGCTCCAGACTCGAAGGTGGAGGACACATGAACAGCGCTAGGCAATAATATTCTTGGGGCTCCGAAAAAAGTGGAGAATGGAGAATTGGCGAACAGCGCTACGCAATAACTTCGTGGGGCTCCAGACTCGAAGGTGGAGGACACATGAACAGCGCTAGGCAATAACATTCATGGGGCTCTGAAAAAAGTGGAGAATGGAGAATTGGCGAACAGCGCTACGCAATAACTTCGCGGGGCTCCAGACTCGAAGGTGGAGGATGCATGAACAGCGCTAGGCAATAACATTCATGGGGCTCTGAAAAAAAGTGGAGAATGGAGAATTGGCGAACAGCGCTACGCAATAACTTCGCGGGGCTCCAGACTCGAAGGTGGAGGATGCATGAACAGCGCTAGGCAATAACATTCATGGGGCTCCGAAAAAAAAGTGGGGAATGGAAAATTTTCGAACAGCGCTATGCAATAACTTCCCGAGGCTCCATACTAGAAGGTGGAGGATGCATGAACAGCGCTTGGCAATAACATTCATGGGGCTCCGAAAAAAGTGGAGAATGGAGAATTGGCGAACAGCGCTACGCAACAACTTCGCGGGGCTCCAGACTCGAAGGTGGAGGACACATGAACAGCGCTAGGCAATAATATTCATGGGGCTCTGAAAAAAGTGGAGAATGGAGAATTGGCGAACAGCGCTACGCAATAACTTCGTGGGGCTCCAGACTCGAAGGTGGAGGACACATGAACAGCGCTAGGCAATAACATTCATGGGGCTCTGAAAAAAAGTGGATAATGGAGAATTGGCGAACAGTGCTACGCAATAACTTCGCGGGGCTCCAGACTCGAAGGTGGAGGATGCATGAACAGCGCTAGGCAATAACATTCATGGGGCTCTGAAAAAAAAGTGGGGAATGGAGAATTGGCGAACAACGCTATGCAATAACTTCCCGGGGCTCCATACTCGAAGGTGGAGGATGCATGAATAGCGCTAGGCAATAATATTCATGGGGCTCCGAAAAAAGTGGAGAATGGAGAATTGGCGAACAGCGCTACGCAATAACTTCGCGGGGCTCCAGACTCGAAGGTGGAGGACACATGAACAGCGCTAGGCAATAATATTCATGGGGCTCTGAAAAAAGTGGAGAATGGAGAATTGGCGAACAGCGCTACGCAATAACTTCGTGGGGCTCCAGACTCGAAGGTGGAGGACACATGAACAGCGCTAGGCAATAATATTCATGGGGCTCTGAAAAAAGTGGAGAATGGAGAATTGGCGAACAGCGCTACGCAATAACTTCGTGGGGCTCCAGACTCGAAGGTGGAGGACACATGAACAGCGCTAGGCAATAACATTGATGGGGCTCCGAAAAAAAGTGGAGAATGGAGAATTGGTGATCAACGCTACGCAATAACTTCGCGGGGCTCCAGACTCGAAGGTGGAGGACACATGAATAGCGCAAGGCAATAACATTCTTGGGGCTCCGAAAAAAGTGGAGAATGGAGAATTGGCGAAATGCGCTACGCAATAACTTCGCGGGGCTCCAGACTCGTTGGTGGAGGATGCATGAGCAGCGCTAGGCAATAACAATCATGGGGCTCCGAAAAAAAGTGGAGAATGGAGAATTGGCGAACAGCGCTACGCAATAACTTCGCGGGGCTCCAGACTCGAAGGTGGAGGATGCATGAACAGCGCTAGGCAATAACATTCATGGGGCTCCGAAAAAAAAGTGGGGAATGGAGAATTGGCGAACAGCGCTATGCAATAACTTCCCGAGGCTCCATACTGGAAGGTGGAGGATGCATGAACAGCGCTTGGCAATAACATTCATGGGGCTCCGAAAAAAGTGGAGAATGGAGAATTGGCGAACAGCGCTACGCAACAACTTCGCGGGGCTCCAGACTCGAAGGAGGAGGACACATGAACAGCGCTAGGCAATAATATTCATGGGGCTCTGAAAAAAGTGGAGAATGGAGAATTGGCGAACAGCGCTACGCAATAACTTCGTGGGGCTCCAGACTCGAAGGTGGAGGACACATGAACAGCGCTAGGCAATAATATTCATGGGGCTCTGAAAAAAGTGGAGAATGGAGAATTGGCGAACAGCGCTACGCAATAACTTCGTGGGGCTCCAGACTCGAAGGTGGAGGACACATGAACAGCGCTAGGCAATAACATTGATGGGGCTCCGAAAAAAAGTGGAGAATGGAGAATTGGTGATCAACGCTACGCAATAACTTCGCGGGGCTCCAGACTCGAAGGTGGAGGACACATGAATAGCGCAAGGCAATAACATTCATGGGGCTCCGAAAAAAGTGGAGAATTGAGAATTGGCGAAATGCGCTACGCAATAACTTCGCGGGGCTCCAGACTCGTTGGTGGAGGATGCATAAGCAGCGCTAGGCAATAACAATCATGGGGCTCCGAAAAAAAGTGGAGAATGGAGAATTGGCGAACAGCGCTACGCAATAACTTCGCGGGGCTCCTGACTCGAAGGTGGAGGATGAATGAACAGCGCTAGGCAATAACATTCATGGGGCTCCGAAAAAAAAGTGGGGAATGGAGAATTGGCGAACAGCGCTATGCAATAACTTCCCGAGGCTCCATACTGGAAGGTGGAGGATGCATGAACAGCGCTTGGCAATAACATTCATGGGGCTCCGAAAAAAGTGGAGAATGGAGAATTGGCGAACAGCGCTACGCAATAACTTCGCGGGGCTCCAGAGTCGAAGGTGGAGGACACATGAACAACGCTAGGCAATAACATTAATGGGGCTTCGAAAAAAAGTGGAGAATGGGGAATTGGCGAACAGCGCTACGCAATAACTTCGCGGGGCTCCAAACTCGTTGGTGGAGGATGCATGAACAACGCTTGGCAATAACATTCATGGGGCTCCGAAAAAAAGTGGAGAATGGAGAATTGGCGAACAACGCTACGCAATAACTTAGCGAGTCTCCAGACTTGAAGGTGGAGGACACATGAACAGCGCAAGGAAATAACATTGATGGGGCTCCAAAAAAAAGATGAGAATGGGGAATTGGCAAATAGCGCTACGCAATAACTTCGCGGGGCTCCAGACTCGAAGGCTGAGGACACATGAACAGCGCTAGGCAATAACTTTCATGGGGCTCCGAAAGAAGTGGAGAATGGAGAATTGGAGAACAGCGCTACGCAATTACTTCACGGGGCTCCATACTGGAAGGTGGAGGATGCATGAATAGCGCTAGGCAATAGCATTCATGGGGCTCCGAAAAAAAGTGGAGAATGGAGAATTGGCGAACAACGCTACGCAATAACTTTGGGGGGCTCCAGACTCGAAGGTGGAGGATACATGAACAGCGCTAGGCAATAACATTCATGGGGCTCCGAAAAAAGTGGAGAATGGAGAATTGGCGAACAGCGCTACGCAATAACTTCGTGGGGCTCCAGACTCGAAGGTGGAGGACACATGAACAGCGCTAGGCAATAACATTGATGGGGCTCCGAAAAAAAGTGGAGAATGGGGAATTGGCGAACAGCGCTACGCAATAACTTCGCGGGGCTCCAGACTCGTTAGTGGAGGATGCATGAACAACGCTTGGCAATAACATTCATGGGGCTCCGAAAGAAAGTGGAGAATGGAGAATTGGCGAACAACGCTACGCAATAACTTCACGGGGCTCAAGACTTGAAGGTGGAGGACACATGAACAGCGCTAGGAAATAACATTGACGGGGCTCCAAAAAAAAGTGGAGAATGGGGAATTGGCAAACAGCGCTACGCAATAACTTCGCGGGGCTCCAGACTCGAAGGTTGAGGACACATGAACAGCGCTAGGCAATAACATTCATGGGGCTCCGAAAGAAGTGGAGAATGGAGAATTGGAGAACAGCGCTACGCAATAACTTCACGGGGCTCCATACTGGAAGGTGGAGGATGCATGAACAGCGCTACGCAATAGCATTCATGGGTCTCCGAAAAAAAGTGGAGAATGGAGAATTGGCGAACAACGCTACGCAATAACTTCGGGGGGCTCCAGACTCGAAGGTGGAGGACACATGAACAACATTAGGCAATAACATTCATAGGGCTCCGAAAAAAGTGGAGAATGGAGAATTGCCGAACAGGGGTACGCAATAACTTCGCGGGGCTCCAGACTTGAAGGTGGAGGACACATGAACAGCGCTAGGAAATAACATTGATGGGGCTCCGAAAAAAAGTGGAGAATGGGGAATTGGCAAACAGCGCTACGCAATAACTTCGCTGGGCTCCAGACTCGAAGGTGGAGGATGCATGAACAGCGCTAGGCAATAACATTCATGGGGCTCCGAAAAAAAGTGGAGAATGGGGAATTCGCAAACAGTGCTACGCAATAACTTCGCGGGGCTCCAGACTCGTTGGTGGAGGATGCATGAACAACGCTTGGCAATAACATTCATGGGGCTCCGAAAAAAAAGTGGGGAATGGAGAATTGGCGAACAACGCTATGCAATAACTTCCTGGGGCTCCATTCTGGAAGGTGGAGGATGCATGAACAGCATTAGGCAATAACATTCATAGGGCTCCGAAAAAAGTGGAGAATGGAGAATTGGCGAATAGGGCTACGCAATAACTTCGCGGGGCTCCAGACTTGAAGGTGGAGGACACATGAACAGCGCTAGGAAATAACATTGATGGGGCTCCAAAAAAAAGTGGAGAATGGGGAATTGGCAAACAGCTCTACGCAGTAACTTCGCGGGGCTCCAGACTCGAAGGTTGAGGACACATGAATAGCGCTAGGCAATAACATTAATGCGGCTCCGAAAGAAGTGGAGAATGGAGAATTGGAGAACAGCGCTACGCAATAACTTCACGGGGCTCCATACTGGAAGGTGGAGGATGCATGAACAGCCCTAGGCAATAGCATTCATGGGGCTCCGAAAAAAAGTGGAGAATGGAGAATTGGCGAACAACGCTACGCAATAACTTCGGGGGGCTCCAGACTCGAAGGTGGAGGACACATGAAGAACATTAGGCAATAACATTCATAGGGCTCCGAAAAAAGTGGAGAATGGAGAATTGGCGAACAGCGCTACGCAATAACTTCGCGGGGCTCCAGACTCGTTGGTGGAGGATGCATGAACAGCGTTGGGCAATAACATTCATGGGGCTCCGAAAAAAGTGGAGAATGGAGAATTGGCGAACAGCGCTACGCAATAACTTTGCGGGGCTCCGGACTCGTTGGTGGAGGATGCATGAACAGCGCTAGGCAATAACATTCATGGGGCTCTGAAAAAAAGTGGAGAATGGAGAATTGGCGAACTGCGCTACGCAATAACTTCACGGGGTTCTAGACTCGGTGGTGGAGGATGCATGAACAGCGCTAGGCAATAACATTCATGGGGCTCCAAAAAAAAAGTGGGGTGGTCGACAAAAACAGGGCTTTTGCTCCTACGTATCCTCAATTTGTTATGAGGAACTCAGACCTACGTAGTTCTTGCTAACTGTGAGTCTAAAAATAGTCTCTGTGTTTTCTTCACTAAAATGCGAACATGCTTTAGTAAAGAGACAAAACTTCCAACTGATCAGAGTATCATATGCTTTTTTTGATGAAAATGATGTGTCTGTCGGGGAAGGAGAGTATGCTGATGAAATTTTCTCATAACCGTAAATGAGATTTTGGATGTTAGCATTTCGTTTCTAAACGACCATTTAGAGGAAACACTGGGTCCAACAAAAATAGGAGAAAATCACTCAAAGTGTATCAATCTCACACAGGTAAGTGTTTTATCCTAATTCCGAACCATAGATATGTCATGACTTGATTTTGAAATCATTTCCTATCAAATCAAAGATTACATGCGTGATCATGGATCAATAGGACTTATTTTGGGAATGGTTTTTAGGTGGGGAATTTGGCTTTGAGTGTTTTTGCCTTTTCCTTTTCTGTTTTTGTTTAATGCGTGGTGAGAAAGTTGCTAGTGCACAGGATTTTGTCGGCAATCAAAGGGGAAGGACTACTTTAGGTCGTGGTTTCCTTTTTTCTTGTTTACTTGGTGACAATTCTGTATTGTTCAGATGTTGTCTGGTCCAAAGACCTTTCCACATATTTCTATTTTCTTTCGATCTTTGATCGGAAATTTTCTTTCCTTTTTTTGCTTTCTCCCACTCTTTGATTGGGAATTTTTCTTTTTTTTTTTCCTTTTTTTTTGTTTTCCGAGGGCAAGGATTGACATTCTCACCCTGGGTCAAGGTTTATGATAAGTTCGGATTTTGGCTCAAGGCTTGTAGAACGCTGCTGGTCATGATATATGTCAGGGTTTGGCCAGCGGTTCGGGGATAAAGGGGATGTTCTACATTATTTCCATGATACACATGCAACAATGATGATTAGGAAATTTTATGCAAAACTGGTCATGCATGCACCCATGTGGACACTCAAGCATCAAGTTTTTATGGTCATTTGACACTAGGGCTCAGGATTCATTTTCCCTATTTTAAGTCAACCCAGTATTTCCAAAATATGTTCTTCTATCAATTTGTGCATTCATCCGAGTCTATCTTGGGTGTTCGAAAAACTTTTCATAGCATTTACCCTTCAAATGTGTACACACATTTTTTTTTTCAAAAATTGGTTAAGATCAGTAAAATCTTTCAAAGAAAAGTTGGAAATTATCTCTTTTCACAAGCATGTTGTTTTTTAGCTAGACAACTTTTTATTATTATTATTATATTTTTTTATTATTTTTCTTTCTATTTTTTTTCTTCTTATTCTTTTCTTGCTCGCTCTCTTTTTTTTTCATGAGGTATTTTGCTACCTAAACATACGTATATTTTTGTGAGGTATTTTGCTACACACATGCGTGTCCAAGGTATCTTGCTACCTAAACATACATATATACGTTTTGTGAGATATTTTTGCTATATACATGCATATCCAAGGTACCTTGCTACCTAAATATACAAATATATATTTTGTGAAGTATTTATGCTACATACATGCATATCCAAGATATCCTTCTACCTAAACATACATATATATATTTTGTGAAGTATTACTACCTTCCGAGCTTGTGCTTGTTTTATTCAAATACCTAGGATCATGAGTAACTAGGTGTGTCCTGCTATGACTCGAGAAACAAAAGTGATCAAATAACAAGCAGAGATTTAAAAGGTACTAGGTTGCCTCCTAGTAGCGCTTCTTTAACGTCTTGAGCTGGACGATTGATGGCTTGTCGGTCACGGACCTAGTACTTTGCTTACCTTTGGCTTTGGACTTGGTCGCCTATTGGTCGGCCATGGGTCGTAAGCAACACTCTAACCTTTTTGTGGATGAGCTGAGGTGAACTCTAGAGGAGATGGCGGTGCGTCTGTTGCCCGCTGCCGGCCATCCTCAGGCTGCTGTGGTGTTTCGCCTTGCGCCTGCCTGGGGACGCAATACTTCTTGATGAAAGCTTGATTAGTAGGGGGCCTGATGACCTTGCTGGGGGCGACAGGCACTCCGTAGAACTGACCGAGGCCTATAATTAGAGCTTGGCAACTCCAAGACCCTGTTGGACTTCTTCGGGTCCACTGGGTGTCTTGCGGGTGCAATCCCTACAAACAATAGATGAAATCAGAAATCAGTTGAGCGATGTGCATACTTACCTATGTCATGATGACATGACCTTGCCGGGGGGAACGGGCACCCTGTAGGACTACAGAGGCCCGTAACCAGAGCTGGAAACCCCAGGGCCCTGTTGGACTTCTCCGGGTCCACTAGGTGTCTTTGTGGGTGCCATTCCTGCAAACAATAGATGGTATCAGAAATCAGTTGAACCATATGTATACTTACCTATGTCACGATGGCATGACCTTGCTGGGGGAATGGGCACCCGGTAGGACTGACAGAGGCCCGTAACCAGAGCTGGAAACCCCAGGGCCCTGTTGGACTTCTTCGGGTCCACTGGGTGTCTTCTGGGCGCGTTCCCTGTAAACAATAGATGACATCAGAAATCAATTGAGCCATGTGCATACTTACCTATGTCATGACAGCACAGACCAACTGATACATCTGCAGGGGGAGATTGGCATTATGGTCGCTGGGCAGAATGTTGCTAAATAGCAATGTCATCCACGTGAGGGTGGTCATGTTGGTGCGCATGGTCCGCACTCGTCTTTTTGCAGCGGCACGGGGGAAATCTTGCCCCGGTATGCATAGTAGATGCGTGATAGCCTCCCTCTCTGGATGTGCTCACACAGTTGGTTGCCCTCCAATATCAGGGGGTAGCTCAGGAACTGATAAAAGGAAACTACTGGCCCCTTAATCGGGAGCGCAAGTCTCGGTTAAGCATCTAAGGGCAAAGGACCTTATATTCTTCTAAGGTGTGGATATGGAGCACACTGAAAATGAGGACGCGTAGCCCTCTAAAGGCGAGGGCGTGCAGCCCTCTGCAGGCGAGGATGTGCAGTCCTCTGATGGTAAGGACATATGGTCCTCTAAAGGTGATAGGTACTAGTACCCAAGGGTCCACCTTTATGAGAAAACAAGAGATCGACCCATCG